>NC_135499.1:213517191-213684045 GCF_052857255.1 Amblyomma americanum
TAGGAAGTGGCTTATCGTGAACGTCTCAGTCAAAGCGTACCTATCATCAGCTGAAGTTATCTTTTGTAAAGCAACCATGAGCTGCACCACGCATCGCAAGGAAACTTCACTGGTGCTCCTAATGCACTAATCGAATCGTGGCGACGCGTCAAGACAGTGGCGCTGGCAACACGACGTAGCATGCAAAGAATACACTTGCAGTTGCTGACTTTGGAGACAAAACATTCTTCGCTCTAGTTTCCACTCCATATCGCAGGCTCCAGTGTCCGAGCGGTCACGGTCTGATCCATGCACATGTGCCCATATCCATAGCTACCACATGTCATTGTCACTTCAATGTGCTTCTCTGCAATGCGGTGGCTCCACAGTTTAGGCTGGCCTAGGCTGGCTGCAGCAAACTTTCATTTAGTAGCTGCCATCGCTGAATTGCAGGCTGACCGGAATCACAGCACAGCTTTGATTCAGCTCCATCTTGTTGTGTTGTTGTGTCATTGGCTTAGTCATGGACTGCGCACTTCCAGCACCTAGTGCTTCCCAAGCGACCTCACTCTCCAGCATGTCTCTTGTTGGGGCAAAGCTTCGAGTGTTCACCTCTGCAAGCAACAACACCTGTGAACTTTGCATAAGTTTTGGAGCAGCAAGGGGGTGTGGAAACTGTCACCTTTGCTTATTTAGAAATATGCGGTGCGTGCCTCGAGGATTATTGGAAGTTTGCTCATGCGCTACCTACGGCTCGTCTGAGGAAAGAATACGGCTGAAATTTTGTGAGCGTTGAAGTGCACGAAATGCTTGAATTCCTAAAGTTCTTGATTCATTCATGTTGTGTTATTTTTGTGAAATAGGGGCTCGAAATATACCCACACAGATTTTCAGACTTTTCTTGGCAATAAAACATAATGCATGTTGTGAAGGGGATATGTGTAAATGACATCACTCTTGCCTTGCGGTGACAGTTTGTGTTGGCATCCGTGCAGGTGAGGTGGTGAAGCTGACTGATGTGCGCTACTTTCCCAAGACCTTCTGGCTGCTGTGCTTCATCTGCGTGTCCTACTATGTCACCATTTTTCCTTTTATTGGACTGGGCACGTGAGTGCAATTCAGAAAATTTAAGAGGAGATGGTGTTCTGTTCTTGCTGACTTGTGTGAAGTCAGTCTTTGCCTCTGGAATTTTTTTTGCTTCCACTCGGTGCCTAGGGCAAATCAGCCTTAATATCTCTGGTGACAGCAGCAGAGGATGGTTGACAAGTGGGCAAGGAGAACCTTGGATTTATGGGCCAACTTAGCTTTGCTAAGGCATATGAGCAGTTGCTCTGCCTGAATACTTATTCGGCAGTCATCTTTTACCAAATCTAAAAGCTAGCGTACCGTAATATTTTCTATGCAGTCCACAAGCAGTATGTGTTAAGTTCTGAAATTTTGCACTGTGTAGGTTATCTGCAGTTGCGGACTCTAGAGCATTTTTTTTAATCTTCCCTTATGTAATATGCCATGTCCAACACAGTTCTTTCTACCGCAAGGTTTTTTTTACGATCGTACTTGCTTTTTGCTTGCCTTTCTTGCCATTGCACAGTCTACTGTTTCCAAGCATGATTACTGGTACTATAGGAGTTGTCCCACAATTTACTATTTTTCTTCCATTCAAAGAGTGTTCATGAAGCAGTTCTAATCAAATGGTGTTAGTAGCGAGACAATTTTGCCACAGTGATTATTCTTTCTATTGACAGGGTGTTCTTCCAGAGGAAATACCAGTTCTCAGCTGTCGAAGCAAACTCAGTTGACAGGTGAGTTCACTTCAGACATTTTTTTTTACAGGTTGAAGATCTAGTTCATATTCAGTAGAGTTTATGTGGACATTATCATGTGTGCAGCGACGGAGAGATTAATATAGACTGTACTTTTGCTTTCCAATGCTTCCCTCGCGCTTTGTAGCAAATAGAAAAGCTTGCTGCCTTTATGCTAAAGCACACAAAGCACATTTACTTGCGTAGTTATATAAAACCCATTAATTTTTCAATATGATGTGTAGGAACATTTGGGCTGCCAAAGCATGGGCCATATTATTTTCTCCACAACTGTACATATACACGCTTACATTTGTCCACATTCTGTGTTTTCACAAATTCTTTTGAAGGAGGGATTGTCTGAAATCTTTTCTTGATATGTACAGTGCAATCCACTTATAATAATATTGAGAAAACCGGAAAATCCGATAGTTATGACTGACTATCGTTATGTCTGGACCTGCAAAAGAAAAAAAGCCGCCACCTTCTAGAAGACATTTAGGTAACGAGCGTTAGCTTTATTGGCCATGCGTAAAACAAGTCTTTCCGCATCCCTCCCTGCTTTTCCGTTCGTCTTTATGTCTTTCCGCATCCAGCGGGGCCAGTGAAGAAAACCCTGAGCGGTTCAGAAAAGTAACAACTTTTGCGCCTAGCGGAGCGATCGATGCGTAGCGCCATCTATCAGAGAAATTACGGTGCACGTCTACCCGTTGAGTTACACCCCGTCAAGATACGTCCCAAACGGAATTTGCTTCATTTGGGGGGTCAAGGTGGGCCTAGAATTCGGCTTGTGGTGCAATATGGTAGCACTTCAATTAGTAATTGCATATATACAATGTTTACCTATTATTTAATTGCGGTTTTATTTCTGTACCACCACCCATAGGATTTTATTTGCCTACCAAATCCGGTACACAACTGTCCCCAGATGGGTGCCCCTTGTCGGAGTATATATAGGGGAACCAATGCATACATACATAGGGGTCCCGTAACAATTATAGGCCATTTCTTGGATCTTGGATTCAAGAAACCGAAACCGGAATGCTGTATAACGAATGGTTCCTCATGTTTTTGGTACAAATTTTGTTGGGAAAGCTCGCAAAACATTGAGATCAGCCAGTGAGAGATATATAAGACAGATCATATTTATATGACTGTCTGAAATTGCAGCGTTTGGCTTGCTGTGTGCGTCCTATGGTTGTTTGATGACATGACATCACCCTATTTTTCTTGCCATCGCTGGGATTTTATGTTCTCCTTTTTTTATTTAAGGCAAAAGCCTTACTAAAGCCCCGTTACGAGAAAAGCCGGTGGTGTGTGTTAAGTGTGTGTACTTGCGGATTGTACAGAAAATCCCAGCGATGGCAAGAAAAATAGGGCAATGTCATGTCATCAAATGTCAGCAAGCAACCATAGGACGCACACAGCAAGCCAAACGCTGCAATTTCAGACAATCGTATAAATATGATCTGTCTTGTATATTTCCCACTGGCTGATCCCAAATGTTGTGCCAGCATTCCTAACTGCATTCGTACCAAAAATATGAGGAACCATTCGTTGTACAGCATTCCGGATGTGTCTTACAGTTCCTTGTCGCATATAGCTTACATGTTCTAGTCAAGTTGGAGGCTAGCCTGCGATGGGAATTCAAACCAACGACATATGCACCTTCAAATGTATATGTTCCCAGACTACCTCTTCCCTTAAGCTGCAGTTGAGGCATCCACTGAGATGTGAGAGAGTTAGTACATTTTCTTTTCTCAAAACCAATTTTCTTATTACAATTGCGATGCAACCATTGGTCCTACACCTGCAACCATTCGTCCTACATCGTTGCGAGTAGTGCCATATTGTTTCATATTCTATATAGAATACATTTCTTAGTCGGGTTGGAGGCTAGCTCGTGAAAGGTATTCACTCGGACCTTTGTGGATTCAGCATTTGTGGAATCAGCATTCGGAGGTGAGACACGCCTCCGTTTCATTTCTCAGTGCTCAACCTGCGTCGAGGTCAAACTCTCACGATGACACACTATTGCTTTTGCCTTCACAGCGTGTACGCAACTTGAACTGCCCTTCGAATTTTTTTCTGAATTTTTCATTGGTGCATCTTAAACAACCACACGCCATCTTTTGCCATGTCCAGTAACTTTGAAAAGAAAATAGATGTGCTAAAGAGGAAAAAAACCAAGTTATTCTTAAAACATTATTTTATGGGTAGAATCACATAATCTTGCAACATCCGGTCTAGATGTGGTAACAGTGCAAAGCACTCGCCACCGCTGCATCTAGTCCAGCTGGTCCAGCCATATTCTCAAAATTTTCGATTTCGGCGTCACATCCGCGTATGACACATGATGCATGATGCACAACTTCACGTGCGTCATGCATTATTCTTGCTCAGCATGACAGTGCCTGTTTGCGGTGAAAGAGCTATGATGCAAAATTCAAGTTGCGCACCATTGAATTGAATAAGCTCTGGAGAATGGGAAACAGGCACCAGGGAGACAATTCACCATGAGTGAAAAAATTATTCGGGACTGGTGCAAAGCCACAAGAGCGCTCTGGTCAATGAAGCCAACAAATAGGGTAGACTGAGGGAACAAGGCATGCTGAAAAGAGCTTGTCGAATTAGCAGGAACGTCTTATACACCAGTACAACTTGTGTTTTTTTTTTTTCCCTTGAAAAACTGCCATCTGCAGAGGATTGCAACTTGCACACAGGTGTGACTTATAGACCAGAAAATACGATACTGCACATGAGACTGCTATATTGTGCCTGCTGTCTATACTTACTTTTTGCCCTTCATGTATTTTTCCTTCAAACCGTAGTTTGACACATGGAGTACTAAAAAAGCAAATCCCTCTTTTCCCTCCCTGTCGTTCTTCTTCCTCTAGTGTCCCGTACCTCATTTCGGCATTTGCCTCGCCTGTCTTCGGCATCCTTGTGGACTTGCTGGGCAGAAACCTGATCTGGGTCACAGTAGCTGTCTTTGGGACACTTGCCGCTCACGGTTTGCTGGCATTCACCTTCCTCAATCCCTGGGTCGCCATGGTAATTTCACAAACATCTCTGCTGTCCACATCATGTTTCACTCAAAACATGCTAAACCCTGAGGCTTCATTTACAGATTGACTTTTTGATTTGGCCCCATTGGCATGAACAAGCATCTCGTCATTTTCACCAAATTAAGACCAGTGCAAGTGTGTTACATACTGTTCACTTAATTAGAGGTTCTGCATGAACAATGCATGGTCACCTGCCCTGTAATACCGCATTAGTGGATAACGTGCAGTTTGTTCTCTTGGGAAAATATAACAGCTTTGCATTGAATGTGAATTCTGATGCTCAGACATAAGCATCAAGTGGCCTTTAGAATTCCCTTTCGGTGCAACCTAAGTAAGCTTTGCTGTAACTCATAATACGCAGTGCAGGCTCTGTTCTTTCACTGGTTGAGCCCATTTAAGCAGAATGGTGTATGGGCAATTTTCTATAAGGTAATACTCATATTAAAAAATCTTGTGCTTTGAGGAGGAGGATGTATCAAGATAGTCTGTTGAAACCTGGCATTGTTGCTTAAGATTGCTGGTGCCAGCAGCTGCTTAGAAACAATGGAAAGAATTTGGCCTTTTTGTGCAATGCAATTTCCACTTTGTGCCTACAGGCTGCGCATTCTGCTTCAGACTATGCCATTGCAAATGCTTTGTACAGGTTCTTATGGGGCTGATGTACTCACTCTTGGCATGTGCCTTCTGGCCATTGGTTGCCATGGTGATTCCAGAACATCAGCTGGGCACGGCCTATGGCATGTGAGTCACCACAGCTCTCTGAACCTTCCCTTTTAATTCCTTGCTGGTCTTGGTCACCTTCCTTGGGGCTCCCAATGCATTTGAAGTTGCCCCAGCTGGGAGCTGTCCCAGGCACTGCATTGCAAATTCCCAGTTTTCTGATATGACTAAACTTTTTCAGCAGGAGTGTTGGTTGATGTTTTTGCAATAATGACTACCTGCACAGGTTGTGCTTGTGGGGTTATGGTTTTGTGACATAGTGATTGTGATCATGATGATTTGATTTTAAACCCACATGGGTAGCTTGGCCTGAGAACACCATAGCTGACGTGTTACTGGTTTTACGAGGTGAGATCAAACGCCCATTTTCCCAAGCATTTTGTCCCAGAGAAGCCGAGCACCAGGCCAGGCATTAGTCTTTTAAATCGGTTGTGAATTTTTCCCGTCTTGGTAGAACACTTTGCATCATTTTAAATAATTCTGAGGGCTAAAATAGTCTCTCAATTGACTCGCATTTTTGCTTTTAGTTAAGCCGCACGTAATGGTATTATTGTCCTCTAGGGAGCCAGATTAACCAACTAAAGTCTACCAGAGGGAGCTGGTGGGACATTACTGTGGCATTATTGCAGCCCTGTTTTTCTCAGCAGTGGCAGTTGATTGCTCATTCCTAAATTAGCCTTGAGGCGAGATAAGCACAACTAATTAGGGGTGTACAAATATTGAAATTTTGAATACAAATAGAATACAAATATGAAGAAAAATGGCTTCAAATATTGAATTTAACATTGAATATCTGTTCAGTATGCAAAAATATTTACAAAAAGATCGGGAAGCAAGCGTCCATTACATTTCTCAAAATAGTGTTTGGCCTTGGAACTGAAATAAGCAAAATTAGACTGACTCAGCACCATATAAAGAACCATCATGTGCACAGAAATGTATGCTGCTTGATTAGATAGCATACCAGTATGAAACCTGTAATGTGGCCATTCAGAATAAGTAAAAAAAATAAAATCAATTACACTAAAACCTTGTTGATACGTTTTTTTTTTTGTCATTGCGGGGAAAACGTATTATCCGTGAAAACGTATGATCCAAACCGCCTGATTTTGAGAAATGTAACTGTTGTTCAGCTCTTGTGAGGTAACCAAAAACTCTTCCTTGTCATTTTCGCATGCTTCGCCCCTTTGCTCCCAAGTACTGTAGGAAAGCCACCGCGGCGGCTGATTGTCGCAGTGTTTATGCTTTTTAAGCTGCGTTTTCCAGACCCGGCCCGTTCGTATATACGCGCATTGCTGTAGTTCGTAGAAGCTTCGCCTCCTTTCCCGTATGCACTGCGAAGAAACCTCAGCGTTTCTGCTCTTCATATCGCGTCCCCGCAGAAACGGCCGTCGCGAATGCTAGCGAGCAGTTTTTATTTTTTGTTCTTGGTGTGGTGGTGATGGTGGTGCTTCGCCTCATTGCGCCGAGGCACTGCAGAGAAGCCACCACGGCGGGTGACTGCCCCAAAAAACATGTCTCGTGCCCTCTCGTTCGGCCCGCTTGTATGTTTGCACATGTGTGGTTGGTCAAAAAACGTGTTATACGACCACAATTTGTCGAAATTTTAAACGTAGTGGCCGAAAAATTGTGTTTTCCGGGAACGTATTAACCGAGAAAATTGTGTAACTTTATGGGACATTTTCAATGTCCGCGATTTTGAGCGTACGAACCGGTAAATCGTATGAACCGGGAACGTATCAACGAGGTTTTACTCTGATACGTGGCTGGCAACTAAAAATAATAAGGTTTCATTACCTATCATGTTAATTCTGACTTCGAACAAGCCAGAATAAATGCCCAAATTATCCAAAGGTCAATCTATAAAAATGCCCAAAATGTGAAAATGCGGTGAACGAAGCCTTATGAACAGGCTCTATCGCACAAAAACGGAAAAGTCCTGGATGAGCGCACAGTTTCAGCATGCTGGAAGCACAACGTGGACGTAATGAGGTGACCGCAAGCGAGGCGAAAGCACATAGGTGTCGCAGAACGATGAGATTGCATTAGGAAGGAAAAAGAAATGACCAGCAATATGTTAGTTGGCATCCAAAAGTGACTCCTAGCTGGATTCTGACAGCTCGCGAATGCACAGCCAAAAGCCACCGTGGGCTGGTGGTGATGTTCAGAAGCTGAAACTACAACGCACCAAGCAGTAGGCAGGATTTTTACACAATTGCTTGCGCTACTGTGACACTTCGGTTCTCCACCTCAGGAGTCTCAAGTGAATAAGTTACAGTTCGCTAGACGAAAACGAGATGGCAGAGCTCACAGTAGGGGAGTTAGGAAGGTGACAGTACGAATGCCATGGGTGCGGATGTAAAGTATGTAACGCTTTATGGAAGGACCAAAATCAAAGTGGGTGGTTGGCCATCTTGTTCCCATTAGGTATCGTGTGAGAAGGCCCACTTGTGAAATTTCGTGCGAGTTCCAAGCCTATACTCCGTTTCATGCATAGCAGGCATTGCTGCTGAGGCTGCTGGAGTAGTGTGTCCACGAAACACTATTAGTCCGCCACTTATTATTAGTTCTTGAAATTTCAGTGAGTGTTTGGACAAAAACAAAGGGAAGTATAAAATGAAGTGGTAGCATTTAAAAGCACAGTCGCAGCTGTGAGGCGCTCAATGTTTGGGCCCTCTGGCTAAAATCTTTCATGAGTGTGAACCACTTTTTTGGCGTGGATTGAGTAAAAGCAATTCATCCTACCAAGCATGTTTCATATTGGCACATGTAATTCTTGCTTTTTGAAGTCTTGCTGAGTCACAGGATGAAATCGTGGCAAGAGCTAAAACGAAGTCCAGAAGGTTCCAGCCATGGCACTTAAAGTTTGTTGCAACAATATATACTTGTGTTCATTTTCTTTGTATGGTGAAATGCTTTTTGGGTGCGGACTAAGCTTGCGCGAACAGGTGCGCTAGCTTTGGTGGCGTTGCCTGCAATGTACGAAACGGAGTTTAGTAGTGTCTGAACATGATCAGTGCATGCGATAAATGATGGAGAAAAAAGTAAAAAGGTTGCTTTTGTGCCGTTTTCCTGGAACGTCAAATTCAACCTTCGGATAATTTGTAATTTGCCCTAATTTTGCGGTTTGCCATGGTCAAATTTATGGAAGTCTGCACGGAATTCAATAGTCGAAATTTCGAATATTTGTGCACCCCTAAAATTTTGTTTCACATGACAAACCTTACAGCAGCAAAACTCATTGTTTACATAGTGCAGGTGCCATCTTTGCCTTGCCTTGCATTAAAAATGTGGAAGGCATGATTTAAAATATATAGAAGTGTTTGGGAAATTACTCATAAGTATCCACCTGAGCGCAGGCCTAGCCATGCACCTGCACTCAGGTGGATGCTCAAGTGTGTCCACGATTCTTCTGTACTAACACTGGCATTCCATGCTTACTTATTATATTTCATTAATTTTTTCTACAGAATTGCAGTGAATTCTTTCTGCTGAATCTGCATTACTCTCACTGATAACATGCTGGTTATGTCTGCGAACAGGCATAGTCCTATATCATCTTTTGTCCAGCTTTCACATCGCTTTAACTGATTCCCCGATATGTACTAGGGAATGCAAACTCAGACTGATTCTTTGTCACTGTTTGCAGAATGCAGTCTGTGCAGAACCTGGGCCTTGCTGTCATTGCAATGGTGTCTGGTATGATTGTCGACAGCAGTGGGTATTTCATCCTCGAGGTCTTCCTCATGGCATGGCTTTGCTGTAAGTCAGCTAGCCTGCTCTCTTCTTGTTAGCGTACAACCCTCTGAACTGTAATCCTCATGCTGTCCATACTTCACATGTATTCATTTATTCACAGCTTATGTGTGAAGGGCATGGCTAAAGCACCTAGGTTTGTGCTATTGCACTAAAAAAAAATATTTGAACATTTTTCTATGAATTGTGTGTTAGCGGCCACATTCTCTTTGTTTGAGAGAGCTGCTGTCATGGCACACATGTGATCACATGGTCACATGGAATTTTTTGATATTTTGTGCACTTTCTATTCAACACTGCTAAAACTATTCTGTACTACACACCAAGATTAAAACTTGTGCATTAGACTTTTTTTGGAGGGGATGCGTTAGAATTATGCACTTGGAACTTCTGCTGAAAATGCAATAGCTAAATAGTTTTGTTTTTTTTTTTCCAAGTTGTTTAATTGTTCATTTCAACAAAATACAACATGCTTTCACTTGCTTTAGCCTGTTTTTCCACGGAGTATATTTAAAGGGGCTCTGAAAGGGGCTTTAATAAAAGTTGTAGTATGCCTGAGATATTAAAGAATGTCACTTCACGAATATCCTCCAGCTGGGATTTTTTTATGCGATTTGTAGAAGCTGAGTTATCTGTATTCAAAATTTGAATTTCAGCATCTTCATGCCTTTCGCTCTACTCTAGTCACTTTTTGCATGCTGCAAAGTTGGCATTTCTTTGCCAGCCCCTCCGCCGGTGTCAGAGCTTCCTCACCCTTCGGAGCTACACTACCATGGCCGCGGCCGGCCATGGTAGTTGCCTGACATCTGAAAGAATCTAATCAATAGCCATTTCTAAGCTGGTATACCCAGGAGCCTACGACGGAGGAGAGTGTGGACATGAAAAAGTCACCGGAAAGGGCTCACCAACTTTCGCGTGTGATTGTGGGTTCTCTGCTGTGTGCAGATGTCTATTATTTGCCTCAGGTGTTCATGACAACACAGTGCAGTGATTGAGCAAGTTGATGTGCTCTCCTCGGAAGGTGTTTCAGAGCCCCTTTATACCTTGGCTAAAGATAGCGGGGATACCTGGTATATTTGCTTACCATTATGTGTTGCATAGCTCTTGATGTAGTTACACGTTTGGACATAGTGTAAATGTATCCCGATGCAAAATTTTTTGTGTGTGGGAGGTTTTCATTTGCTTTTTTTTTTTCTCAATAGGCTCTCTCATTGCCTGCCTCTTGCTTCTCATAGTGAATGCCAAGCAAGGTAAGTGCTGGGCACCCTCGTGGTCTGTAATCTCTGCTATTCTTGATAGTAGGCTATAGGTAAATATAATAGTCATTACTCCAGCTTTACTGCATTGAAAAACTTGTTTCGCAGTTTGTGTGCTTAAGTGTATGTTATTAGGGATTTCATGCATAGCCGAGAATGTACTACCTTCTTTGTCAGAACACGAGTACTAAGGCCAGTCGGTTTTCCATTGTCCCACATTGGATTTCATGGAACTCTCCCAGCCCTTCAGAGCTTTGAAGGGATGTTCTTTTTCAAGGGCCTCGATTGGTTATTGGAGAACTGCGAGAAAAATCCTAGTCTCCTCAGAAGGGGCTAAGGCTATTGGGCAGATCGCACTTGTGATCCCCTGCGGTGTCTTTACACGATTAAACAATGAGTTTATCATTCTCTCCATTTCTCTTTTCTCCTCTTTTTCGTATTTTGCAAGAAAAGGTGTCCTTTTTCAGTGGCAACCCTGTGTACTTTTAAGAAATTTGTGTTTTCATGAAAACTCTACTCTTTCTCCTTAGGAAGAGGCAGAACAGTGAGCTGCTATCCTTTCAAAGATGTGCTGTAGACTGGTACTAAAGCAAGAAAGTTTTGCATAATCGAAACAGTTTGCATCATGTCTTGTCCTTCTGAAATCACATAATCTTATCAGCACATAAGGTAAAAGTAATTGTCAATGTCTGCAAGTGAGGAACCAAGAGGACGCAAGCTATGCTAGATAATGCAGCGGGTTTTTCTTATTTCCACTTAAGTACTGTGGCAGGCCACTGTATTTGGGCTGGGATCTCTAATTTGCTCTTTGACTGCAACGGCTTCACCATTTTTATTTGGCCTAAGCTATATAGGTGTTTGGTTACATGACAGCAAATAGGGTGTGCCTTTCTAATGACATTTGAGTAAAACCTCAGCTTTACAAGTCAGAAGGCATCACTGCAACTTAAGCTCCTTCTGCAGGCTTTATTATGTCCACTATTTTGCTTATTACGCCACGAAATCGTGAAGAATAACACTGCCTATATTGTATTCATTACATTGTCATAGTCAATTTTCCTATTGCGAGCTTTTGATGTATGTGGTTTAGTTCATGCACAATGAATAAAAGAAACTTTGCCATCTAAAACAACAGACAATGACCACTTCAGTTGCACGATGTCAAATTTTAAATAGCAGTACCTTAGTAATGTTTTTCATAGAAAGTGCCATGATCTATAGCCAATCACTCGATCCTATAGGGTGTTCCTTAGAGTAGTCTTCCATCACTTTCTATCTGTGTTGTTCATGCCAGTGTTTTTGTTATTTCTATTTCTGTGCCTCTGCAGGTGGAGTTCTGAATAGGAGTCGGCTGAAGAAAGACTGAGTTTTTAATTCTTAGTGTGAGTGTGGATGAGACAGCGACACAAGTCAGCAAATCTGATCATCACTCGCCATAATTTCGTTGATCCTCATCGCTCATTAAAATATCTTATTGTATCGTGTGCTGTAAGCAAGCCAGCAGATTTTGTGTTTTATAAAAGCATTAGGATGTGCATATTTCACCATTAAAAATGATCATTGGATCAGCGAATGGGCCAGAAATTTCGTGTGGTGTATTTGTGCCCTGGACTTTGCAAGTGTGGGTCAAGCAAGACATTGGAAAGTTTTATTTCCTTGTAGTACCTTGTTAACCCTCTCTCTGCCTTCACATTCCTCAACCAAAATGAAAGCACTATGTCAAATGCACACCCCAGAGAGGCTTGTTGACGGGAAATTAAAAGGGGCAGTTAAAATTAAAGAGGACTTAATCACATTTTATATTTACTTCACAGCGAGAAACAGACAAGGACAAAAGACACGAAACGACAGGGACGAGCGCCTGGAAATGAGCTTGACATTTGATGGCTTGATCTTGCTCCGCTTTTCGGGAGAGGAAAGAGCCCATTGCAGAAAAAATGGGACGGAACAAAATTAAAATTCTCGTTTGGGCAAGTTGGTGACTGACTGTTCATGTTGACTCCACTGCGTGAAACAGACAAGGACGAAGGACGTGAAACGACAGGGACGACCGTCGTCCCCGTCTTTTCATGTTTTTCTTCCTTGTCAGTTTCGTGCTTTGAAGTCAACATGAGCAGTAAGCAACTTGCCCAAACGAGAATTCTTATTCACATTTGAGGCACAAAAGTAATTAGGTAGTGTGGAGTACTGTAACTGCGTACAGTCATAAATAGGATCTAAATGATATGTTAACCGTATTGGTTAATCCTGGTTAAAAAAAACGGCTACACTTTTCAGATGTGCCAGGGCAAACAAGGTACAGATAGCTGTACCCCCATCCAGTAAGAGTACCCACACCTCCACACACCTCAATAACTCTCTAGCCAGGAGGTGATCGGAGCAGTTTTTAATCTGATCAAGGCAAACTGTGCCTTGATTGCTGAAAAAAAATCAACAGCTTCTAGAGAAAATGAGAAAAGAGTCTTCTATTAGGTGTGTCCCATTGAGGGCTATGATAGCAGGCAAGTTTTTCTTTCAGTTTTGTTATTCACCCATTTCTTCGTGGGCATTGTGGTGAATAACCTTACTCCTCCCCTCTTGAGATCTAGCTCTATAGTGTTGCACCGCCAGGTTCCTTATTCCATCAAAATTAATTGAAACTCTTGTAGTAAAAGTTTTACATGAAGTCTTTAAGGGAAGACCGTCTGGTCGAGATAATGCATGTAAAAAAATGTGAACAAGGCTCCTGTGTGCTGTGTGACAGCCAGAAGGTCATTTCAGTCGTCTGTATTGATCGGATCAGCGTTATTTTTCGTCAAATGTATGGTGTAGTGTTGTGACTGGTTCCAAGCCTGAATAAGAGAAACTGCTGTAAGGGAGTCCGATGATTTCATGTTGAAGCAGCCCAACACAAAGTTTTGAAGTCTTGGATATGTGGGGCTCGGCAATACAAGTGCAAGACATGACAGATGAGGTAGTAACACGTAAAACTGAAAGGCATATTCACACAATATCCCGTGAGAACAACCTTGGGAAAACCAGCCGCTAATGTCCTAATTGTGGCTGGAACTTGTGTGGATTCAGAGGGTGGAATTTCTTGGGCCAGCCTGCTATCAGACCACGCCATTGGGGAGAAGTTCGATTTGGGGACACTGCAATGGTGACAGTATTAGGAGTAACCGCGGTCCTGCGTATTAATGTGGTTATTCTACCCTGATTCCATTCACGTTTTTGTTTCTCCCGCCCCTTCTCACTTGAGCAATGAGCCTTTTTCTAAGGAAGGTATCTGCATGCGCATAACCTCCTCGTTCGCCATTCCGCAGGGCATGTCCTGCAGAATGGCCACAAGCCAGAACACGCATACTGGTTTTGAAGCGTGCGCAATAGGCGTGTTTGCATATTGGTCACGCACACCTGCTCTGGCTATGCGAAGCCAACACTGTTAAATGTTCCCTAAAACAAGCCCAAGAGTGAAGGGATTTTAATGTCCATTCCCTATCTCATTCCTTTGCCGTAAGGCAAATCTGTAGTTGCGTTGGGACTGGCAGGCACCGGAGGGTCGCGCTACTGCTAAATGTCTTATGAAGGCGAGAAACGCCCGCCGCGGTGGCTCAGTGGTTGTCACTCGTCTACTGAGCGGGGACGTCCGGGATCGAAGGAACCCGACCGCGGCGGCCGCGTTTCGATGGAGGCGAAACGTAAAAGGCGCCCGTGTGGTCGAAATTATTCCGGAGCCCTCCACTACGGCACCTCTTTTTTCATTCTTTCCCTTATCGATCCCTTCCCTTACGGCGCGGTTCGGTTGTCCACCGAGATACGTGAGACAGTTACTGCGCCATTTCCTTTCCTCGAAATCTTAAAATAAACTAAATGGCGCCTGAATAGAATGATCTTACGCCGGCTTTGGTAAGCACCCGTGCAGCCTCGATTTTGTATCGGTGCGAGTGACGCGGCCACGTCTTCATTCAGGGGGAACGGAATTTTTCGGAGTGAAAAATTCTATTGTGCAGTGTTAAAACTGCACAACGCCTCCACCTATAGCGGTTTTGAAAATTTTGTTTTTGGGGAAAGGAAATGGCGTAGTATCCGTCTCGCATATCGGCGGACACCTGAAGCGCGCCGTAAGGGAAGGGACTGATAAGAGAAGAAAAGAGGTGCCGTAGTGGAGGGCTCCGGAATAATTTCTACCACCTGGGGATCTTTAACGTGCACAGACATCGCAAAGCACACGGGCGCCTTTGCGTTTCGGCTTCATCGAAACTCGGCCGCCGCGGTCGGGTTCGAACCCTGGTACTCCGGATCATTAGCCGAGCGCCCTAACCACTGAGCCACCGCGGCGGGTATCCTTCGTGTGATCCCGGAAAGAACTTGCAGACCGCCCTGCCAGAAGATCCGCAGTCGTTTCTTACACAAAACTTCTAATTAAAAAAAATCATTAGAGAACCTTGCGAAGCTCGCTCAGTGACTATACGCAATAAACGTGCGTACACCCAAGAAGTGCGTGACATTCACTGGACGCTACCCCATTAATTGTTCACTAATTAGCTTGCAGCGCAGCAACGAAACGCGCCTACCACTGCTGATTCGGGGTGCTTTGACATATCGATGAATAGATAGTGACTCGTAGAACGGGAGGCGATCGCCAGAAGCGGCTCTAGCGGTACAGCGTGTAGCGGCGTCGACCATATGCTACATAAGCGGCACTTTTGGCTTTGGCGTTAACGTGACGTACCCGCCGCGGTGGCTCAGTGGTTAGGGCGCTCGACTACTGATCCGGAGTTCCCGGGTTCGAACCCGACCGCGGCGGCTGCGTTTTTATGGAGGAAAAACTCCAAGGCGCCCGTGTGCTGTGCGATGTCAGTGCACGTTAAAGATCCCCAGGTGGTCGAAATCATTCCGGAGCCCTCCACTACGGCACCTCCTTCTCTCACTCCCTCCTTTATCCCTTCCCCTGCGGTGCGGTTCAGGTGTCCAACGATATATGAGACAGACACTGCGCCATTTCCTTTCTCAAAAAAAAACAATTATTATCATTATTAACGTGACGTCATTCAGTCGCACGTTCTGCACGTGTGGCAATAGACCTTAGTGGCGGTGCCGCGCAACTGTCGGTCGAGGGGAGAGCAAAATTTCCTAAACGTTTTCCTAACGGAGCGGTATCAGTGCTCTTTATAGGGATGTCTCTGCTAAAACGGGATGATACCAATGTCTTTCGGAAGCAAATGCCCTCATTGGCCCTAGAGCAGTCGTACGTATCTGAACCGTAGCGGGGTGGAAGGGGAGTTTTAGCGCTGCGTTTCAAGCGATACGAAACGCTTGAAACACAGTAAGGCTTAGTAGAATAATGCCGGTTGCGCAGGTTGTCAAGACTGTTCGCAGTTTTTTTTTTTTAATGGGCTTTTCGAGTTATAAGAGTGCCTTGTTCAGTTGGGCATTGTCAGCGGGGGTGTGCATAAAAATACAACCAAGTCGAGTTAAGTTGCAGCTGCAGGTTAACTAACACTAAATACACCTTTTAACTCTCAGTCCGGCATTGCTAAAGGAGAACGTGACACCCGCACCGCTGTGTGACGCGCGTTCTGGCTAGCGCTCTTTCTGGCCGAGCGGTTTCGCTTCGCACGCGTGTGCGGCCCCATAATTCCTTGCACTGCAGCTTCGACGAAAATGGTATTTTTCGTCATTCTAAAAACTGATATAGATATTACTTGCAGCTCTCGATAAATAAGAAGCTTGACGCTAATTGTTGAAAAGTTAATTATTCAATATTAATCAGTCTGCTAGTTAGCACATCTGCGCTGTATCCTGATGCATTGCACCGCTGCTAATGCTACGAAGAAAAAAAGCGCTCATCTAACATTAAATGCCTGTTTTTGAAATTTGCTGGCAGTCTCAACGCTGTATTGTAGCAGAATATTTTTTGCTGTCACCCAAAGGCTAAGACTTTGACATATTCTGGCGCACGCGCACCGACACACACGCAAAAACTGAAATTTTTTTGCAGAATGAGAAAGCGATGTTTATCACTCAACAAAAGTTGTCCCCGCGCCTAAACAGCGGCTGACCTGTTGGGGACAGCGGCGATTCGTTATTGCGCATAAAGATATTATTAGCCCGTGAGTCTCTCGAGAGTGTGCACCGGCAACGTGACACTGGTGTGCGCTTTGTGTTCAGAGGCTGCATCAAAATAGGAAACTCATTGTGACTTCACGGGTGAAGTGTTTTTGTACTTTGAAATTTTTTGAAGAGTGAGAGCCCTTCTTGAGACCGCTCTGACCGGCACGGACCCGCAAGACCAGCGACAGCTGCTTTGGCGGGCCTCGCAGGATAGCGGCGGCACGTGGAGCCCTGGACTGAGAGCTCCACTCAAGAAGACAAGCAAACTATGGCGCTGTAATAAAAGTTTTTTCCTCCCCCTCCTCTCCTAAGTGTCTCCTGAAATTTTTTTTTATAGTCCTATGCTTCACTTGCCGCTTTGGTACGGCAGCAAGTGGCGCGCAAAGACTGGCCATCGCGCCCAGGAACCAGCATGTCTACGTCATAAACGCGTGATCACCCCGAGGTCCGCGAACAAAATGCATCAGTAGTACATGAGGGCCATCGGGACCCCGACCTTCGGCATTACGAAACAATGTGTCAATGATTTCTCTATAAGGCATTTTTACTATAGCAGCATCGCTCACAATCGCGTCTGAAAATCATCCCCCAAATCTCTGTCTGCAAATCAGCTTTCAAAAACACGTCAGCAGCATCTCTCTAAGCCAACATGCCAGGGCACATGCTGCCGCTGTCATTCGCGGCACATTTACAGCGGATTGTCCTCTACATTTTTTTTCTTTAGAAATTGCTGAGGTGTAGATCCTTGCCCGACCACGGGGAAAAAAAAAAACGCTGAACTGCCAGAGAGCTGCGCGAGCGGAAACGGTTGCCATGGGCATATGAACAACGTAAATTTTTAAAAGGGAAGCTGCAGCCCAGAGAGGCATTTTTTTTTGTCAGTGTATGTGTGTGCCGAGGTCGATAAAAAGCATTTACAGGCGCCAACGTCCGACATAGGCATTTATAGGCGCTATGAGAAGCGTGCTTAACAGCTTATTGAACCATAACTTTTGCTCACATGTAAACCACGGCACAGGGAGAATAATGGACATTCGCCTGAAAGGCTGTGCGTGCGCGTATGGCGTTCAATAAGTTGTGACCCTAAGTGCAGTGCAATAGACAGGCAGCATTGCAATTTGCATGCATATTGGGCCATGCATCTTGCTAACAGTTAAAAGTGGCTTTCTCTTCGTATTCAAAACCGCGCACATTGCGCTGCATTCAAGGTCGTGTCCATGGCCGAAGCGAAAAGACAGCGTCAAGCACTGTGTTGTGATCGAAGTTTCGACGAAAGAGAGCATACTGGCAAAAAAAAGCACAGAAATAAAATAATATTTGTGAGCTCATGAAGAATGCATCCGTACACTACGCGCCGTCACATGCGACTGTCACAAAGTGGACAGCCTGTCCGTAGTCATGGCAAAGAGTAATTGGAAGACGACCCGCGGGCAGGGACGCCGGAACAGTGGGTGGGGGGTGTCTAGGGGACGGTCACCCCCCCACCACCAAACATTTTTTCAAGAGGGCCTTCATTTTTCGGTATGAAGGCAGTGTTCTGTTTGAATATACATTAAGCAAAAAAACGATTAGTGGGACCTAATGTAACCAGAAACCGTGCAAAATGAACTGCAGATAATTTTTCGAGGTTATGCTCTCAGATTGGCGAGACCCTTGCGATCTTCAGCAGCTGGGCGAACCGGCGCCACTCTAGTCGCTTCGCATGTCCATGCTTCGTACAGTGTACCTTTATAACTCGTTATGCAACCTTTATTGTGTACGCATTATGCGTATGCACTTATTCAGCATTTAGCAGGATATTCCAGGCTTCACACACTGCTGCACCGTTTTCAAATTTGAACAGAACCTTAATGGCGCGCAATAAAGGCTCTAAAATGGAGCGCTGCGCACGTGACCCAGATGGTCCAATCGGCGCGAAGAAGAGAGCCTGCCACGAGTGGCCGTGCTCTCTCGTCTTGTTGCCTTGCAGCGCCGTCTGTCCGTCCGAGCTCCTGCGCGAGTCCGTCCGTGTGCTTGATTTTAGCCGCTGGGAGTGCCGGATGCGCGGGCGGGACGCCGCCCGAGGAATAGTGTTTTACGTGCGCGTCGGGCGCGGCTGTCGGGCCCAGTGAGCAGCATTGATGCGGACTTTCGCCTGCGGGCACCCACACCCAAGGAGCCGGCAAAGCACGCCTCGTCCCGACTGACAAGCATCCGCCATTGCGCCGTGCCACTTTGCCGTTGCAGCGCCCACCTCGGAAGCCATCCGTCACCACCTGCGGCACTCGGTACGACAGCTTGCTCTTCACTCCAGCACGCTCCGTCAGGCATTGTTGCATGACGGCCCGAAGACAGCGCGCGATTTGCACGGCGCATCGGCCGAGCTGCGCGTCCGCGTCCTTTTTTTTTTCTCCGGCAAACCGCGGCCCGGCGCCTTTTGCTATATTTTTTCTTCGCGCGCTGACCGTGTAGGCTGGCCAAGGCCGGCGCTTTAAACGGATGTAACCTTCGACTCCTCTGCAACAACAACGTACCGCGAAACCGGCAATTTATGCCCCTCTCACGGCTGCCTTTCGAGCGTTGCAGGCGAGGAAACAGCATGGGACCGGAACCATTTGACGCAGGGCGAGTGCGTCATTGACGAGCTCTTTCGACCTGCAGGCTACACACGCACAACACTTGTGCAGCCGCTGGAAGGCCGTTAGTGCGCCTTGTGACGCCTTGGAGGGACAGTGGCGGAAACGAGGCGATCGAAGCGTCCGTACGCTTCCAGCCGCACGCAGAGACAGCACGGAGCACGCGCTAATCGGCTGTCGGTGCTAGATGTCAAAATGCTGAGGAAATGAATGGAGGGACGCTTCGTCTCGGACAAAGGTAAACTCGCGTTGGTTCGCCCTCTGACCCCGATAATTGCCTTCCTGTAGGCAGTCATGTGCGTGGGTTAGGACACGCGGGCTGTAAATATTCTGTACAATGAGCAGTAACGCCGCATCTGATTTTTCCTTCCCGCGAGCCCTCTTTCGTGAGAAGAATGAGTGTAGGAAGCCCTTCAAATGTTTTGAAGATCTACAATCGTTCATGCATATCTGTCTGTTTTTATTGGGAGCAGAGGCTGGTCCTCCGGAAAACACCTAGCCTGCGTTGCAAGGGCGCATTTAAACTTTTCACTATCAGCAAGCGTAGTCTGGCTTCAAGTGCCCCTGAACGCGATTCGAAATCTCACGTTTGACATCGCCTCTGATATATTTTGAATGCCAGCGATCATAACCTTCGCTTTTCTTTGTGTGTGTGTGTGTTATTAAAAAATAATTGCATACCCGGAGCAGCCAGGCAGCAATGATAATACTGCTAAATTATTTTATACTACGATTTTAAAGCAGGACAAACTCCGAATCTATGGAATGCGTCCATCAGTGCTGTTGCCTTTTTGTGCACGAGTGAACTATGTAAACAATAAAAAGATTCCACTGTCCCACTTAAGTTTGATTTAAATTTTGCCTGAAAAAAAAAAGTGGTTTCTAACTTTTTGACTACGCTTTTAATTGTGGTTCTGGACATGAAATTTTGGTGAACTCCTTTAAAAAAAAATTTTGCTGTAAAATATTGCTGCTGTCAATTGGAAGCTGTGAATAGTCGAGTGCGTTAAATACGCTTTTTGCAGTGGTGAAGCGGAGAAGTAAACTGATATAGTAGTTTCAAACTTACTTTTTCTTTCTGCGATCACAAAGTGCGAATATAAAGATTTTTAGATTTCGCTTTTAAATTTGAATATCTGCTCTGAATCTGTCTAGCTTGTGGAAGCCACAACTCGTGTCTGCAAAGCAGGGGCTAAACTCTCAAAGCACGTAAGAACGGTTTGTGATTGGCTCACGGCAGTGACGTCAGGAATAGGTAGCGTTCGATAGCCAAACTGTTACCATTCACGAAACTTTTTCGTGTGCGAATAGTTACGAGCACTATGATAAAGCAGTGCGTTTAATGAAGTACTGCTATTCGGCTGCTGTTTTTTTTTGAAGGAGACCGGAATCGCGCTTACGCGGAAATTAGCGGAAATTTTCGTTTATTTTGCCTTGCACTGGAATAAATGCAGCCACACGTTCACCAACAGTTTTCGGGATATTAAATATTCACAATTATCAGACGCATACATGATGTGTTTATTTCTAATTTACGAATGTAGTCCAGTTAATTCGGGGAATCTGTTAGGAGTGAACTTTAAACAATCAGCATAGCATTTTTTTTTCTAGCGATATGAATGCATCCCGGTGGATATTCGTTGTGATTACGATTTTCAGTCAACTGATTGATTGTCTGCCCTTCTTGAAGTGGTGTCGGGGTTTTTTAATGCTTTTTCCTGTTTCGCCCCTGTGCCATCTTCGGTGCTTAATCGCGTGCGACTATTGAAGTGACTCTTGCCGCGCCTTTGGAAGTCTTGGAAAAAAAAAAAGAAAAGGAGCGATAGATTTTAGGCGACTTTTCCAGGAGGCCATTGACACGAACCTGACGGCTCGTATCGGACCGATTCGGTCGTTCTCACGTACCACGTAGAGTACGTACAGGAAATAAGCGATGTTTTTTCAGCGTAGAGAAATGCGCAGAAAAGCAAGCTGCGCCTGCCAGTTAGGAATTCCATGTTCGTATTTTCATTACATCCCTTTCGCATAGCTCCCCGACAATCCTACCTGTAGTTCTCTCTCTAAAAAAGAAGAAAAAAATACGCCAGATTGTTTCACGTCCTTTTTTTTGTGTGTGTCGTGCGCGTGTGTTATGCTTTGGTATCGAGTTGTTCGCCGCTTTCCGTGGACGTGACGTCACTACCAGCCTTGGACGGCGTACGTCGCGCGCACGTGCGACGAGCACGGAATGAAAACAGTCGCGGCGAGCCAAGAATCGCGCGCGCGTGCACCCACCCGGCAGCGATGATTTGCGCGCATTCCGGCACGCTCACATGTCAAGGAAGGTCACTCGGCGCACAGGCCGGAGTATATAATACGGTTGTGTGAGCGAGCTCTACTGGCGCGATGCCCTGCTTGAGAGCGTCGTCGTCCATCGCCTCTCTCTCTCTCTCTCTCTCTCTTCCAACTTATATACTAGCTTCGCTAAAAACGTTACGGCGTTATACACGAAGCGTATACCTCGTTAATATATGGACGCTTTGGTCCCCGATCAAAAGTGTCCATAAAGCGAGTCGTTCGTTATAACGAATCACGAAGAAAACAAAACAAAAAAAAAGCTTTGCGATTAGGGTCTGCGTCTCTGCATAATGAGGGGCAGTGAAGTGGATTTCGGGCAATCTTGGAAACTCCAGGGGCATTAAACGGGTCGCCATTATTTTTAAAATCATGCGTGGTGCAGGTTTAGCACGTTTGGAGCGCCTAGCGGTTAATGAAATGCGTAATGGCCTCTCTTAGTGTGATGAATGATCTGTTTACGCCGCAAGAACTCTGCACTCACTCGGGTGACAGCTGCTAAATGTGGTTTTCAACGGAGCGCACAAAACGATTTTTTTTTTTCACAGCCACTCATGCAATGCGGCAAATGGTAGGACGCGGCGACCGGGCACCTTGCCACTGCTATTTAAGCATGAAACTGCGCACATATGGAAAGGCCACTACTACGGCGTTTGCACTTTCGCACTACCCTTCACCGGTGTTCTGCACTCAAAATACAAGGGACGCAACTTATCTGGCAGAGTCAGTCGGGATTTTGTTGACATTGCTGTCCATAATAACGGGACAAAAATACTTGGGTCCCAATGGGATCCGTGCATTTTCACCCTGTCTATCGTGAAAATACATTGTAAAAGTTTGTTCCCCAGAAATATTGTCCACAGCTCGAGTCGTCCACATTAAGACCGCCGCGGTGGCTCAGAGGTTATGGCGCTCGACTGCTGACCCGAAAGACGCGGGTTCGATCCCGTCCGCGGAGGTCGAATTTCAATGGAGGCGTAATTCTAGAGCCCCGTGTACTCTGCGAGGTCAGTGCACGTTAGAGAAGCCCAGGTGGCCGAAATTTTCGGAGCCCTTCACTATGGCGTCTCTCACAGTCTGAGTCGCATTTGGACGTTAAACCCCATAAACTGAACTAAGCATTAACGGGGGTCGTATTAAAGGCACGACGTATAGCTCCTAAGCTGGTGGCCTCAAGATCACAAAAACTCACGCTGCAGTGTCATTGCACGCGAAACGAGACGCGCCAAATTATTGATATATTAGATTTGGCTGAAAAAATATTCATATCAGTTGAGCCAAATACCAGTAAAAGTGTAGAGGCCTTCTTTTGAATAATAATAATTGGTTTTGGGGGGGAAAGGAAATGGCGCAGTATCTGTGTCATATATCGTTGGACACCTGAACCGCGCCATATGGGAAGGGATAAGGGAGGGAGTGAAAGAAGAAAGGAAGAAATAGGTGCCGTAGTGGAGGGCTCCGGATTAATTTCGACCACCTGGGGAGCTTTAACGTGCACAGACATCGCACAGCACACGGGCGCCATAGCGTTTTTCCTCCATAAAAACGCAGCCGCCGCGGTCGGGTTCGAACCCGGGAACTCCGGCTCAGTAGTCGAGCGCCCTAACTACTGAGCCACCGCGGCGGGTCCTTCTTTTGAAGGAAAATGATTTTTTTCTTCAAATATCATGCTCCGAAGTGTAAGAAATCGTCCTAAACTTGGAATTTTTAGAAAATGATTGTTCAGGAACCGTTCCTTGCCGTGGCTTGGCATGCAGTCAGGTATTAAGATGCCCTGTCGGGCCCCAAAAGATAAACCGTGGATGACACCATTTTTGTTCAAAATAGAAGCGCTTACCAGGAGAAAAATTTGAAGATTTCCGCATAAAAAGTAAATTTGGAGCCTAAATTTTGAGACAGCTTTTTTGCAATGTTATCTAAAATCTTGTTACGGTAGAACTGTTATTAATAATAGTAATAATAATAATAATAATAATAATAATAATAATAATAATAATAATAATAATAATAATAATAATTGGTTTTTGGGAGAAAGGAAATGGCGCAGTATCTGTCTCATCTATCGGCGGACACCTGAACCGCGCCGTAAGGGAAGGGATAAAGGAGGGAATGGAAGAAGAGCGGAAGAAATAGGTGACGTAGTGGAGGGCTCCGGAAGAATTTCGACCACCTGGGGATCTTTAACGTGCACTGTCATCGCACAGCACACGGGCGCCTTAGCGTTTTTCCTCCATAAAAACGCAACCGCCGCGGTCGGGTTGGAACCCGGGAACTCCGGATCAGTAGTCGAGCGCCCTAACCACTGAGCCACCGCGGCGGGTAGAACTGTTGGCGCTAAAGTTGAAAGCTGCCCTTGCGTTGTCCTATAATTGAATTAAAAATTTGTTTCTGCGAAAACGGCCACATCGAGGACCAGGAAACGCTATGTGAGCAGCGGTACTGGGCAAAACAAAAATAGTTAAATTGTCAGCCCATTCAATTAGTTTCACATTAAAAAAGAAAAAGTACAGTTTGTTACTGGCGAGAAATGATTTTTTTGAAAAGGAAGACCTCTGCACTTCTATCGGGGCTTGTCTACACTGATATGAATTTTTTCATCCAGGTCTAAAATGTCAAGAATTTGTCGTGTCTCGTTTCGCGTAGAAAGACACCCTGGAAAGCGCCTGAAAGAATTCACTTGGCCTTAAAAAAACAAAAAAAATGCCTGGAAAAGTCCGACTTAGATTGACTCTACCTTTACACGCAGGGCAAATCATTGAGTGCAGGAACATACCGTGGTTGCAAGTCGCCTCGGATTTGTGTATCAAGGTGCTCGAAGTGGGCAGGAAATACGATTTACTTAAGACAGGTAGTGACAGCTGATCCTGATCATGAGAGTGAAATAACGAAGGATAAGAATGGGGTGGTGCACATATGGCAGATCCTCTCAGATCATTAATGGCAGTTTACCAATATCTCTCAGGAGAAAAGTATACAATAGCTGTATCTTACCGGTACTCACCTATGGGTCAGAAACGAGGAGGCTAACGAAAAGGGCTCAGCTCAAGTTAAGGACAACGCAGCGAGCTACGGAAAGGAGAATGATAGGCGTAACGTTAACGGACCGAAAGCGGGCAGAGTGGGTGAGGGAACAAACGCGGTCTAATGACATCCGACGAAACCAAGAGGCAAAAATGGGCTTGGGCAGGGCATGTAATGCGAAGGCAAGATAACCGCTGGTCTTTAAGGGTAACGGAGTAAATTCCAAGAGAAAGTAAGCGTAGCAGTGGCCGGCAGAAGGTTAGGTGGGCGGATGAGATTAAGAAGTTTGCTAAAATAGGTGGCCGCTGCTTGCAAAGGACAGGGTTAATTGGAGAGACATGGGAGAGGCCTTTGCCCTGCAGTGGGTGTAATAAGACTGATGATGATGATGACGAACAACAGGTGGTTGTCAAAAATAGTGAAGAAATAAATTCACAGCCACGCGAATTTTCAGTGCATGGCCTACGAGTCTTTCATCGCTAGCTATGGCCCCTGCTGAACAACGGTCTCTCCCATATTCCTCCAAGTGGCCCTGTCCTGTGCAAGCTGCATCCTCGTTATCCCCGCAGACTTCCTAACCTAATTAATGTTTTGTAGGGTGCTGTTATAATTTGTGGCTGCGCCACCGTCAGAGCGGCTTCTGATGGTATTGAAATTCATGGCCGTGCATATGCCTCATCGCTGCCACTCTCTGTATGCGCTCGCCGCGTCGTACTTTCAAAATACAGTTGATTTCCAGAAACGCTGTGTCCTGCCCGAGACAGGCCATGCTGCGTAGCGGATTCGGTTTTGCGCGTGCGCTGTGGCTACGAATGCTCGAATCCACTTTGCTGCAAATCTATAGACTTTCCTGTATGCGCACACGCTTTGTTCGTGATCGTTTACTGCGGAAATCAGAGGCCGTGCGGCATCGACTGTTCCATTTCGGAACGGTTCATTGAAATCGAGCGGCGGCGCCGTATATATTCGTGAGGATCGAGCGCCGCGTCAAGGTATGCAGGTTGGTTGCATTGCCTTGTGGCTGCTGTTTCACCCAATGTGTAGCGTAGACACTGGATCTGTGAGCCCCTTGTTGCGCAAAGAATTCTGTACGTGGACTCAGACCGTCGCGCTTTCGTTCCAAAACTACGTACGACAGGAGGTCCCACAATCCACGACTCTATCAGGACCTCCTGGCATCGGTACCATTTACTCCAGGTGGTCGAAATTATTCCGGAGCCCTCCACTACGGCACCTCTTCTTCCTTTCTTCTTTCACTCCCTCCCTTATCCCTTCCCATACGGCGCGGTTCAGGTGTCCAACGATATATGAGACAGATACTGCGCCATTTCCTCCCCCCCCCCAAAAAAAACCCCAATTATTATTATTATTTACTCCAGGTTCAAAATGGGTGCGCATATAGCGCCTTGCAGTGTTTCCTATACCGCAACTGTCGGAGGCCGGTGGGCGCACGGTGGGACCGAGGTGAGATATCTGGGAAGACAAATGTGTCGCTCGCAGAGGGCCGCCGCATGGTCTGAGGCCTCCCTCCCCCCGGTTTATCTGGCGTGTGATGAGCAGCCCTCCCTTGCCGGCGCGCGAGATGTCGTGCTTCCTCGGGAGTGCATCGATCCAAGAGGGAGCGCGGTGTTATTATCTTCGGGTCCCGCCGGGGAGAGGAAAGGCGCGAAAGAAGAAACGGAGCGGCTGCTGGACGGCGCTGTCTCCCGTTGGGGATCACGTTCGGCTCCCCCTCCCCTTCCACCCTGTATTCCCACTGGCGGCGCGGGAACTGGGGAAAGGGATGAAATGAACGAAAAGCGCAGCAGCGCCGCCGGCGAGGCCTCGATCGACAACGAATCGAGCTGAGCGAGTGTATAGCGTGTGACAGTTTAGGGTGTCTGGTCGTGGGTGTCTGCGGTGTCATACTTTTGGAAAAAGGACTTTTCCGTCTCTTTTTCTTCTTTCGATTTCGCGCTGTATCGCCTTCATCGAATACGGTGAATAAAACGTGCGAAATGTATCTTGCCGCAAGGAGATCTGGAACTTTTTCAAGTAAAATGCACATCTTTGTAAGCGGCGCCCGTCATTTTGTTTTATTCCCAGGCGGAAAGTGAGGGAGCTCGGCACTTCAAAAATGACAGGCTGCGAATGCAGCCTGCCATCTCTTTTCGTTCACAATGCTGTGCGGACAGCGCCTGTCGATTCTGAGGAATTATACAGCTGTAAATCTCCACCGGACGTGTTTGCCAAAGAAGCAGCAGCGAACACGAGGAAAATGCTTTTTATTGTCGTCGAAGCATGGAGCCCTTGTTCTGTGGTCGCATAATAATAATAATAATAATAATAATAATAATAATAATAATAATAATAATAATAATAATAATAATAATAATAATAATAATAATTGGTTTTTGGGGAAAGGAAATGGCGCAGTATCTGTCTCATATATCCTTGGACACCTGAACCGCGCCGTAAGGGAAGGGTAAAGGAGGGAGTGAAAGGAGAAAGGAAGAGAGAGGTGCCGTAGTGGAGGGCTCCGGAATAATTTCGACCACCTGGGGATCTTTAACGTGCACTGACATCGCACAGCACACGGGCGCCTTAGCGTTTTTCCTCCATAAAAACGCAGCCGCCGCGATCGGGTTTGAACCCGGGGACTCCGGATCAGTATAGCCAAAGAAGCAGCAGCGAACACGAGGAAAATGCCTTTTATTGTCGTCGAAGCATGGAGCACTTGTTCTGTGGTCGCATCAGCCGTTTCGCAATTTGTGTGGAGCTTGGCCACCTGTTTTGAACTTGCACCTCAAGGCTATGCCACCGCCAAGGTCTGTTTTAGCGCAGCAAAACGGTCACAGCGAAAAATCCCAGCTCTCTCGCTCGCCCTGTTGTCAGCGGGCTGGTAGGCACATTTAGTTGGGCGCACGACGGTCGTGGCTGGGCGTACGCACGCGCAGCGGGCAACGAATGCGCATGCGCACAACGGGCACGTGTGGGATGCGTTGACAAGATGGCGGCGCCCGCTTCGGAATAAATACATGTCACCGCTGGATTCACCGGCGCAATTAACTCGCTAAAATGGTAGCGGTTCGCTTTTATTTCGCACACTCTCGCCCACACCTAGAGGCATAAGCGATAACTAGCTCCTGTTTTTCAGATAATTTGACGATTTTCAAGCTCTTAGGCTTAACTAAATGTAGTGTCTGTTCTACAGGCACCCTGGTGTGTTCCTCGTAGCAACGACACCTGGCGAAGCAGTTCTCTAGCTTTTAGTCAGTTGTTACATTTTCTTCGGTTTCATAGTTTTCGTTCTTGGAACAAAAAAAGTTTTGCGATGCACCCACCCTAGTTATCAGTCTATTTACAGGGTACTCAATGCAGTAAGCGATGCGTACGCAAGCTTACTGCGTACGCCCAACTCTATTGGGCATAAATGGTAAAGGATGGATTGACCTGTTCGTCCCATTGCTGCCACCGTAAATAGGGTTGTGTCCCTCTTCTTCAGGCGTGACTCATGTTGCGCTTTTTCTTTAAATCAAAGCTTGTCTACCTTTTTTCTTTTTTGCATTCCCTTACCATTGCGTCTGCTGCGTGGCTTAGCACGCGTTAGAAGTAAACGGGAAGCAACGCGATGAAGTGGGAAAGAGGAAGGAAAGGAAATTGAAGTAATAATTGGTTTTGGGGGAAAGGAAATGACGCAGTATCTGTCTCATATATCGTTGGACACTTGAACCGCGCCGTAAGGAAAGGGCTAAAGGAGGAGTGAAAGAAGAAAGGAAGAAAGACGTGCCGTAGTGGAGGGCTCCGGAATAATTTCGACCACCTGGAGATCTTTAACGTGCACTGACATCGCACAGCACACGGGCGCCTTAGCGTTTTGCCTCCATAAAAACGCAGCCGCCGCGGTCGGGTTCGAACCCGGGAACTCCGGATCAGTAGTCGAGCGCCCTAACCACTGAGCCACCGCGGCGGGTGGAAATTGAAGTGTAGGTTCAGACAGCGGCGCAACAGAAACGTCATCAGAAATTATTCGCATGCACTTGCCCTAGGCTGTATAGGGGATGTACGAAGATCAAACCCGTGTACGATGGCAACACTCAAAGCCGGTGAAAAGTCAGGCAGTGGAAAAGAGGGGTTATCACTCTCTGGAAACTGAATTGCCAACGTTTGCTGACATTTTTGACGGGCAAAGATCAGCCACCGTTGTTTGGGGCAAAGCAGCTGGGTCTGTTATTAGTTTCTTTTCAATCGGAGAACCGACATATCCGAACATGCACATATTAGATGTGCCGTGGGATGAAGTTAGCGGCGGCGATTCGTGACACATGCTAACAGTTGAGAAAGGCGAAGAGACGACATTAGCGCATTTAGCGTCACGCTACTTTTGTAGCGAGAGCTACACAGAGATACCAGTCGAGCATTTCGCGGTACATGGGAGAGGCCAGTTGTGCGCATGCGCCGTTACCATGGCAACCGAAGAGGAGCGAAGTGCGGCGTGCGCTTCGCCGTCGCCGCGGCCGCGCGCCCGCTGCACCGTTAAAGCCGAGCGTGACGTCACGTGGATGAGCAGTTGTGCGCATGCGCCGATACCATGGTAACCAGAAAGACCCCACAACTGCGCCACGTTCTTCGTCGCTGCCTCGCCGCACGCCTCTCTATCACCCGAACCGCGCGTCGCATGCGCAGGATTGAGTATAAAACGCGGAGATGTAGAGGGCGTCTGTATCACAACGTTTGACATGCACTTAGAGAAGGAGAGTCCAGCCGCTGCTAAACGGCGGTATAGACAAGAGAAGATTAACTCTTCCGATCCTGAGGTTGTTGCCTGGCACTTGGCTTGAACCCAATAAGAACGCTGGAGTCTGTGTGTACGTGAAACAATGTATCACCGCTATCAGACATCTCCCCTCGGTCGCGGTGAATAATGGTGAAGCCTGCTGTGTTCGGCTCCTGGAAAGCGGAATTATCATCCAAGGAGTCTACGTGGCACCGGGAACATCTGTCAAGCAGGCGATTGATGTGGGTGCCACGTGTGTACCAGCCTACGGCATGCTTTCACAGTTGTGTGTGGCTTTGGGTGATTTGAGCAGGAAACAGAACTCCCGTAGTCAGTGTACGAAAGAAAAGTTTGACTTTAGCTTTGGACGCTCACGTCCCGACTACACAATGGGGAACTACTATAGAGCTTGTATACTAAAGGGGCTCCATCAAATCGAAATACTGTATCGACAAAATTGAGACCGCTGCATGCTACTTCACAGATCATCGGGCAGTCTTCGTCTCTGTCAAGCAAAATGAATAAAACATGTGTATACCCAATGTCTCTCATTGCTAAACATAGTGACCACAACAAGCTCAGCCAGGGAAACGTACATACCGCTCGCTACGTATATATCCTGGCATAGCCGAGCTTATCCGCTGCCAAATTTTTTAAGAGCGTGAGCTCTTACTAGTTAAAAACAGCACGTGACCACACTATATAACATAAACAGTGGGCGCGTAGCGCCTCAATTGATTCGTATACTTTCGATCCGTTATATGTGTGCCAGTATAGCGGCCATCGAAGTGGGACTTCCGCCAGCTCCGCCATTTGCATAAAACTAGGGCGCCAGCCGTTTGACGCAGAATGTTCAAAGTGGTGTCAAATGACTTGGCATGTTCCTGAGGATAACATTCCTAATTGAGGTGAAGCTCAAATAATGTGTGGGATTCGCAACGACGTGCTTTCGACCCCCAAACCGTGCATTCCGAGGACCTCCAGACGGCCATTACGGCCGAACCGTTTGTCGCAGGGGGTTCCGGATGGTGTCAAACGATTCGCCGTGTTGTGATGCACACGTTTATAAAATTTATTAACTGATGTAACGAGGAAATATACCGGATATAGCGAAGGTGGCTGTAAATCGCAATTGTAGTGCAAAATCCGCGAGGTAGATGGCGCTTCTTGTGTCCTAGAAGGGATGTTTGGATTTGGTCTTCTCCACGTTTGCAGAGCACACCGAAGTAAACGTTTCAAGCTCCCGTAGCCAACGCTTTTAAGTCGGAAGACTGAGGCAGTGTTGGCGGAGATTCTTTGGTTTTTTTTTTTCTCGCCGCGTGGGGTGACAGCAGCCTGTCGGTGGGATGGATGTGCGGCCGCGCGTGCATGATTGTTTCGCGGTATGCTTTTGCATTTCAGATGCACGGGTGTCCGTGCGTGGCAGCCCAGCGACAGTGTGACGCTCTCTCGCCGTCACCTGTTTACAGAGCCACACAGGCGGCACTAATGCCGTTGCAGATGCATGCGACCGCCACTGCTAATATTAGCAACACGCACGCATATAAATTCCTCATTTATTCCCCTCCCCCGTAGGGCCGTCAATACAGGAAGAGGTCGGGTCGCCTCTTTTCGCTAGGCTAATGTCTGCATAGTGAGAAATGCGATTGATCAGTTTTTTTTTTCCTCGATGTCCAAGCCGTAGTCCTTTTCTTGTGATGTTTCCACGTACGTTGTCTGTGCGTGCATACTTCGGATCTGTAGAGGTCCCGCCTCACAATGGCGCGTTTGATTTTTCGTTGTTCGAACGCTAAACATATACAAGAAGTGCAGAGGTCTCGCCTTCCGGGCTGTATGTTTTTTTTTCTTTATCGAGAGGCGGAACTGAAACGCGTTCCATTCACAATAAAAGTTGGAATGCTGCCTTTCTTTCCGAGCGCATTTCGATACAGTACATTCCAGTGGCGAGTCGCTATTCGCCACCGTTCTATATACGCATGCCTTCGTCGAAGAACGGTAGATCGAGGCAGCTGGCGATGCCAAGAGCGCACTGCGTCGGTGACCTCTTCGTCGTCGGGCGCGAAGCACGTACCCTTCAATCGTCTTGGGAAAAAGCCAGAAGTTTGATGGCTCGAGGTCCGCGCTGTTGTATACAAACTGTGCGAGGAAGAACAGCCGCGCCCCCTGTCCGTTCTATACAGCGGCGTTTCTTCGCCCCTGGGCGGGGCAGTGTCGAGAAGGGCACGATGTACTGATGAAAAAGAGTTTTCAAATCGTGATTTGAATGTGACATCTTTCATTTCCGACACTTAAAATAAAAGTTACTGAGGGGGGGGGGGGGGGGGGGGGGGGGGGGGCAAAGCTTATCGAACCGTTGACCGTTCGAGCCTGAGCGTATCAAACCCCAGCGCGTGGTGAACAAGCGTTGCGCGCATCTTTATACCGCGTACACGTATACCCGATGAGATTTTAGAATGTCCGTGGAAGCTTTTACCCGGGCGGAGATTCTGCCTCGTTGGTGGGAAATTATCAATAGAGTTCCTAGGTAGGTTTAGACAAAAAAAAAATATAGGGAGCCAAGGCATCGGCCAGCATACACCACGGTGTTTTTTTTTTTTCCCCGAACCGTTCGCAGCCAATGACATATTTCTGGAACGTCCTCATTTGTATGCATACGGATAACTGTGCGTCAGCAAGGAGAAATTTCTTCCAATAACGGCTCCCTGGATGTGTGCTCGCTGGACTGTCATGTGCTAGCAGCTGTGTATCCGGTTTGCAACTGTCCAGAGAGGCGTTTCGATATCTCCACCGAAACCAAGGTGGCTGTTGGCTTCCGTCATGTACACGCCATAACGAGAACCTCTTTTCCCATCGCTTGTATGCTTCCGATGCAAAGGTCTCGCACGTCTGTTATCTCGCCTCGTTCCCTCGCTTACTGCTTTCGTGCCTCCAACGATCCGATATCCAGGCAAGAGCGGTCTGGGATGAGTGCTGTATAGGCGCCCGGTTTATGTGAAAGCCGAGGTGTGTATATTGGTATGTTGCCAGCCGCCGTTATCAGTTTGTCGACAGCGTTTCTCCATGGGCGAGTGTGTATACGGGACAGCTCCGACAGATGTTCTCCGAGATCGGCAGGCGGGTGGGGGGAACGCGTCCGCATTCCCCATCGCGTTAGTGTGTACACCTACGGTGCGCCTGTTTCGCGTCACGGCGGGCCCCGAATCGAGTCTGTTTTGGAGCTGGCGATGGAGCGGCGCTTCCTGTTCTGTTGACGCTGAGGGCCAGACGGGGGCCAGGCGCGCAACGCGGAAACGACAACGTATCGAAAATAACGCGCGCCCACCCCTGCGCTGTTTGGATGGACGTCGGCGATTGCGAAGGGCAAAGCGGAGAGGGAGGAACTTGGAGCCACAGAATCCTTGCTCCACGCATTCGACGAAAGCCGTTTGGAGCGCACGGATCCAGCTCCATCCAGGCGGCGCCGGGGCGGAGTGAATGACTATAGTTTCAACTTTGCAAACCTATACCGGGTGTCCCAGCTAAATGTAACCAAGGTTTTCTTAAAAAAAGACAAAAAAAAAACGGGCGTGTCCTATAGGCGTGCGAAACCAGCTGGGTATTGCCGAGAGTCGTTTGACATGTCTCCAGCATTGTTCCCGCCCTGAAAGGTTATAGTTAATTAGTAGACACTAATTAGCCAACTTTTTAAATATTGGCCCCGTGAAAAACGTCAATACGGAAGTCGTAGATGGTGTGGAAAAAGAGCAGTCTGAAATGTTCGCACAGCAAAGTGCCGTTTGCGTGGGTCTGTTTACCGGCCCAAAAAGAAAGCCCGCGAAATACAGAAAGTGCCACGTAATAGCGGTGCTACTTCAGCGCGGAGAAAATCCGCTCGTCGTCGGAGCACTGTCCCCGACGCGGCTTTGCCCTTGCAGTGGCCGCAAAATGTGCGCCAGCAACTGCTTTCTTTAGGCCGGTTCTTCCTTTCTTCTTTCACTCCCCCCTTTATTCCTTCCCTTACGGCGCGGTTCAGGTGTCCAACGATATATGAGACAGACACTGCGTCATTTCCTTTCCCCCAAAACCAATAATTAATTAATTATTATTTGATGAGTCATCTGCCCGCTGCGTGCACGTGTTACTGTGCGCCCTTCGTGCGGCGCATTCAGGCCGACTCTCTCCCAACTAAGTACTCCTAATACAGTGCGCTCTCCATAGCCTTATCCCGATGGAGTTCGAATTAGGAGTGCTTACGTGCTTGCGGACATAATTTATAACCGGCCGGTTGTCGGAAACGAACCGTATGGTGGCTGTCATTTGTACATACGGTCCCGGACGCGATAGTGGGTGGAATGGAAAGAATGCTTATAGTGGGGCGATTTGGATTTTAGGCGTGTTGGAAGTGAAACGTGCATGCAGACAAATCACGAAGGAAGCAGGGGGACGACAAAGGCGCATTGTGCTCGCACGATCGAGTCCCGGTCCGAGCGTATATCACTGCGGTCCCGAGCCTTTTGGATGGGTTGCGCCGGCAGTTTTCAGGCGCGAGATTTATAGAGAAGTTCGTGGCAGCTAGAGAGAGAGAGAAACCTCTCCACTGAAAAGCAGGTATGTTAGCAAGCGCGTTTAAAATGCCCCCCCCCCCCCCCCCCCCCAACCAGAAAAAAAAGGTAGAAGAGCGGAGAACTTTTTAATTAAAGCATAAAAAAGTAGAACTGTTGCCATGAAACTGCGATGCAGACATTTCAGGCGGTGCTCTTGAGAGATTGTCGAGGGTAGGGCCACTACTCTTCTTGTTTTGGGTCTGGAACGGCAGGGAGGTTGACTAGGCGATGCCCCGTATGCTACCCTACGCGTGGGAAGGGAAAAGAAAGGAGAGAGAGGAAAGGGGAGAGAGGAGAGGGAGATGGTTTTTTCGCGTGCCCGCAGGCCATTATCACAAGCTGAAAGTTTACAACCTTGAACTCAATCCTGAGTCCTTCAAGAACTTCATAAGCGCCTTCCCAACTTGTCTCTGAGATGAAGGTTTAGTCCAAGGACCCAGAATCTTGGCTTCTGTAAGGGGACGAGGATCTAAGCGGTTGGACCTTGCAGCCAGGAGGACACGGTCAAACCGAGGGCAGTCACCATGCATAAGGCGCTCAATGGTCTCATCGCACCCGCAGTCCTACGCGAGGATTTAGAAAAGTTATATTCCGCTCTGATCCCTTTATTATAGAACCATTGAAGGCCTAACGGAACCCTTCGCTCATGAAATATATGTAGCCGCACAAATATGCATGGCATGGTGATAGACGCGTCTGGAAGAACCTGTTAGAGGAGGTGAGTGGCCGGACCGTGCTCACCGCGAACACCTCTCGTGGTTGTCAACTTAGGTTTCAGAATTAAATGAATTACCGCATTTATCGCCAATCCGTCAAGAATGTAGTATAGCAAACAGATGTGCCCTAATGCATGGCCGAAACGAAATACGAAAATGGAATGGAACGGTCGAGGTGTTCGATCAGGAGAAAAAGCGCTTCCAGGTGTCCACGTACGCGCTAACTCGAGCTAGGGCGGGAAAAAAAAAGCAGGCGGTGGCGCAGGTAAACAGTTTAGGAAACTGGCTTAAAGCCCTTGTCATGCTAAAGGCGGCCGGGTAATTCTGGGATGCACGGTCTTTTAAGAATCATCGTCACGCCGGCGTAGTAGTTACCATTGGTACCTTGCTTGAAGCAACCTAATTTGGTGAAGCAACGTCGGCAAGATCGAAGACCGTGTTCCATCAACATGAAGCGTGTTTCACTGCTCCTTGAACGATGCGAGCTCTGTTCGCTCACACTCGCGACTCAGTGCCGCAAATACGGCTGTGGCTGCTTGTACGTTTCGCTGGCGGATTAGAAAAAAATAAATAAAGGAAACAAAAGCCATCGCACTTGTCTGGCGCCTCATCACATAAACAACAGTCCTCGGACAGGAGCCGTCCGTGGAACTGCATGTCCTCTGCCGTTCGGGCGACGGTGAAAACTGCACTCACTTCTAATCTTCCTTGCGCATTCCGTGTCGCGCCGTCCCACGTTTTTTTCTTCTCAAGTGCGCGGACTGCAGTATATTCGCAGACATAAAGACCCTCTGCGGCAATAAAGAGGGGCCCTAAACAGAGGCTCCTTTCGCAACGCCTGGTGCCGGTGCGTGGTCTCGCCTTGTCTGGCCATAGCCGATATCGAATTATCGACCTTCTTTGCCAACGGACGTGAGGCCCGGGCTGTCGTGTTTACTCCTTGTCTATCTGCGAGACAGCCCGGTCCTCCTGGGCCGAGGGGGGGGGGGGGGGGGCACATTAGCAGCTGCGGTTCTATGGAACCGGCCCCGCCTCACCGCCGACGGCCGCGGAACGTGGTGCATGTTTAATCCTCAGTGCGTACGGGGTGTGTCGCGCACCACGAGCAGCGGAATAAGAGAGAGAGATAATGAAACACTGGCAGAAGCTGGAACACACGTACACCGCGGGAGTGCAACTGAACGAATAGTGTTGCTGATAGTTCATCATCATCAGACTGACTACCTCCACTGCAGGGCAAAGGCCTCTAGCTCCCACAGCTCTCCAATTAACCCTGTCCTTTGCCAGCTGCATCCACCCTTTGCCTGCAAACTTCTTAATCTCATCCGCCCACCTAACCTTCTGCCGCCCCCTGCTACGCTTACTTTCTCTCTGCTAGTGATAGTTTAGTTACGTAACGTAACGTTCGAGACTGTGGAGATAGTGGAGATAAGTGTCAGTTAGGGAACTGTACTAGTTTCAGAGGAATTTGATTGTAAAACATTTTATTCGCCGGGAAGAGCTTGGCAAGAGGTCGCGTTAAGTGGTCGAGAGTACATAGCCCTCGACGACTTTGTCAGCCCACTCCACCGCCAAAACTTGCGTTCTGGGGTCAGAGCTAGCCAGCACGGTCTCCCACCGCTCGAGAGAAGGAGCTGTAACTAGATCACCCGGAGGTGGCTCTATTTTGCAGTCCCACAGGATGTGATCGTAGGTAGCACGTTGGCCACAGTGTCTGCAGTTTGGGTTGTAAAGATCTGGATAAATGTGCGCGAGGAGTGATGGGGTGCGTATCGATCTCGTCTGTAGACGACGCCACGTAACCTCTTGTTCTTTAGTAAGTCTTTTGTCTGGAGGGGGGAAAATTCTCCTCTCTAGTTTAAAATGATTGGTGAGATCATGATATGTGATCATTGAGTCCTTCGTGAAATTCAGGGAGCCAGACTCATCCACTGCCCGGTCGACGAAACCTCGGGCTTTATTGTGGGCTGCCTCGTTCCCCGGATTCCCCGAATGGGCTGGGACCCATATCAATTCGGAATAATTTGGTGAGAATTTGGTTGCGTTAAGGATTCTAAGGGAGTTGTTTGTAATTCGCCCTTTAGCGAAATTATTGATACCCATTTTGGAATCGCTGAGGATGATGCTCCCTTGGGTATGTGCTAGGGCGAGGGCTATAGCCGCCTCTTCTGCCGTTTCAGAGGATTTCGTTTTGATTGTCGCCGAGACGATGTGGTCACCATTCTCGTTCACAACCACAACTGCAAAGGCATTGGTATTTTTGTATTGAAACGATAGAAAAAAAAAACGGATTTGAAGGAAGGAAATGGCGCTGTAATTGTCTCGCATCGCGGTGTACACCCGAACCGCGCCTTAAGGGAAGGGAGAAAGGTGGGAGTGGGTGGTTCCCGAATAATTTCGACCACCTGGGGATATCTTTAACGTGCACTGACATCGCACAGCACACGGGCTCCTTTGTGTTTTGCTGCCATCGAAACGCGGCCGTGTTTGCACCCGGGTAGTCCGGCTCAGTAGCTGAGCGCCCTTACCGCTGAGCCACCGCGACGAATAGGAAACTAGCTCACCGGCATTTTTCGCCGCGATGACTTTATTGAGAAAGTCCGCGCTTCGTCCACTAGCTGTTTGTGTGTGCGTGTTTTTTTAATCTGAACAGAAGTCTGCACTGCGCGAGCGCACATTTTGCAGCGCATCTTCTTTGAGCGCGTCTATACGTAAGCTAGCGTCGCCCTTTTCTGGCGGTCACCCATGCTGCACGGCTCGCTCTTTGTCGTTCGGAGTAATGCCGTTTTCTCGGAGACGTGTCCTTGCGGGTCTTTTCGACGCCGGAGATCTATGCAGCGCTCTCGTTTAAACATTTCGTGCTTCGCCTCTGTCGCTCCAACGTTAATCTCAAATTGGGTAACTTACTCATTATGTACAGACTGTTCCAACGCTGGACGCCGGTTAAGCCGTTCGCTTATTCGCGCTGCAGGAATTTGACGCTGAGATGGCATACGACAGTCTTAGTTTTTCAATGCCAAGTTTCCACGATGTCCTTTCCTGAATTGATCATAATTAATTATAATCGTCTGCATCATTGGCGACCCATAACAAGCAGTTTTCGCTTAGGGCACGTTTTGTATTGGAAAACATTTATTTCGTCAGAAGGCAGCTAGAACGCAGATGATCCGTGCTAGGTGGCTATCAGTCCACGGCTGACAGCGACCTGAGTAGCCCATTCAGTGGCCTGGGTTTGAACGCCCAGGTCTGAGCTGGCCAACACGGCCTCCCATTGCTCGAGAGTAGGAATTTGTATTAAGAGATTCTGGTGGCGGCTCCTCTTTACAGTTCCACAATATGTGATCGTAAGTGGCCATTTCCCCGCATAGTGTATGTACATTCCGGGCCGTAATTACCGGGATAGAATTTTGGTAGCAATTAAGGAGTGATTAAAGATCGCGTCGCCTCCAGGTGGTCTCCTGCTCCTTATCTAAGGTTTTGTCCGGAGGAGGGAAGATCCGCCTGTCTAGTTTAAAATGATTAGTAATGTCCTGATACGATGGTAGGCAGTCCTTCGAGAAACTCTCAGCAACTACCGCGCGCGCGTCCCCTGCTCAGCTGACGAATATTACTCGAGCTTTGATGTGTGCCGCTTCGTTATTAGGATTCCTCGAGTGAGCCGGGACCCATAACAACTCAATAATTCTAAGTTTTTGTTTGACATGCACATTTAGCGTTGCAACGGTCAGTATTAAAAAAAAAGTGTCCTTGTTGCGCTGGGCGACCGCAGACTGCTTCAGTTTCTTTCCTGGGCTCACATGTCGCGATTGTAGAGACTGTGTGAAGAACTATAGGCTCTGCGAGACGAGTGAGTTTATTTGTAAAAAAAAAAAAGGAATGATACGTCCAGGCCACGGTTCAGGCCCATGCACTCGCACGGCGTCGAGGTCGTGATTGAACGCGCTGTTCCGCAGCTCGCGGAAGTAACGCATCCGCTTGCACACTGCGCTTGGCGCGTGAATGCAGGCGATATGTCTTGACGTCACGGTGCCTTCGCCAGGCTGGATTTAGGCTATTGACAGCGGTAAAAGCGTTGAAGAGTTCGTTAAAAAAAAAGGCCGCCACCGTCTGGAAGACGTTGAAACAACGAGCGTTAGCTGTATTGGCTCTGCGTACAACGAAAATCTTTCCGCATCTAGCGGAGCCAGTGAAGAAAACCCTGAGCGGTTCGGCAAAGTAAACAAACTTTTCCACCCAGCGGAGCGATTAGGGCGGCGCTGGCATTGAGGCACCCTAGGATCGAGGCACCATAGGAGCGATTAAAGTCACTGGAACGGGCACAGCAATTGGCGCTGGACCAAATATGGCGGCTGGTTGCGGTACTTTTCCCGTTCCAGTGACTTTAGGAGCGATCGACGCCTAGCGCTATCTATCAGAGAAATTACGATGCACGTCTACCCGTTGTCGAGTTGCGCCGCCAGGTTTCGCCCCCGCCAGGATACGTCCCAAACGGAACTTCCTTCGGGGGTCAAGGACCTAGAATTCGGCTCGCGGTGCAATATGGTAATGTTTCAATTAGTAATTGCATGTATGTAATGTTTACCTATTACTGAATTGTGGTTTTATTCCGATACCACAACCCGTAGGGCTTTATTTGCCTACCCAATTCGGTACACAACTGACCCCGGATGGGTGCCCCTTGTTAAAGTGTATATAGCAGAACGAAAGTATTACAGATGGCGCTTAGAGTCTCAATGCGAGGTGTTGCTGTGAAACGCCACGAAATCTCGAAACGTAATGAGTAGTTGCTGCCATAGATGGCGTTGTGGTCTGAGGGTGGTAGCAGACCCCCACGAACTCTTCAAACGTGAGAGTAAGAGCAAATTTCGCTCTTAAGAAAGAAAGAAAGAAAGGAAGGAAGATGTCAGAGGCCTGAACATTGCAGCCTCTGAATTGACGGCCTTCTATCGCTTCGTCAAGTGTGTGCACGCGTCGCGGCGGTGTACTGCCGATTTCCGTCGCTTGGAGTTTCTAGGGGCAGACTTTTGAAGCGCGCTTTGTTGTGTGCCGGCGTGCGCGCGCTACTCCTCGCAATGACGGTCGATAAATGAATAGTGCTGTTCTGCTGTCCCTCTTTCGTGCCCCGCAGCAGCACTGGGTTGAAGCATCGCGTGGCGCGATATCTCTGCGTGTGGTCGACAGATAGTTTTTGTTGAGTTGGTATGGTTAGCTAGTGATTCCTAAGTTGTTAATTGTGCTAAGTTCGTCTGTCTAAACAACTGACCATCTTCTGCACCGATCCTCTGATCTGCGAAAGATCTGCCCTTACATGTTTCTCTCTGAAAATGGACAACACCCCGACCATTTTTAAACTCTATAGCATATCAGTTGTCTACACTCACATCCATCATGTACTGGCGTCTTGAAGGCCCCTACAGTGCCCTGAATGCAGCGACAGCAAATATATATATATATATTTTTTTAATTGGTTTTTGGGGAAAGGAAATGGGGCAGTATCTGTCGTGTGTGGCCTCAAATTTTTGCTGGTGGCATATTTCATCCTCAAGCATCTATTCAAATGCACTGTTTCTGGGAAATTGTGGAAATGACTTCCCTTTGAATTTTATTTTTCGCTGACCTATACAGCTCTCTCAGCATATGTGTATTGCTTTTTTCACCAGAGATTATTTCCTCACTTTTGAACTTTTTCATGGTTACCTTTCCTTCACATATGTATTTGGAGCCTGCATGCACACTGCTGAACCCTCTGGTATGTAATAAAGACATCATTAGCTATACCAGCTCATGTGCTTTGAAGGTACTCTCACAAAGCAAGATAAAGTTTCGACTGGTGGGCTCAGCCATATATTGAAAACACAGGGTAATTTATTTAAGAAAAATAATTTCAGTACTGCATGCCATTTAACGATAGGGCTCTGAGAAACATAGCAACCTGCATATATATATCCTGGCACACCATTCAGGCATTCATTCCATACCAGCGATTTTCTCATGTGTGAATTTCGTGTGGAGATCACATCTTTAGTTGTTTGTGTGTTAATGCATTACGAGTAGCCACTTGCACAGTTCAGAAATGAAGAAACTTATCTCTCACCTGCAAGACTGGCATGTAGAAAAGCAAGTTCAAAAAGGAATTGGAACAGTGTAACTGTTGGAGAAAAAAAAAATGAGCAAAAAGGCACCACTGTTCACATATGTTCGTTTGCTGACTAAACCTACTCTTCCATGGCTGGCATTGAAGGCAGCGGTGGTGCTCCATTTCTGCTGCATAAACCAGGATAGTGTGAAAGCCAGGTATGTTGTTTAATGGAGAACTTAAAATGTAATCTCTGTGCAAATTTGAAACTAAACATAAGAGCATTTTGGGCATGGCACATGCTATCCTTAAGTTACGTATGGTACACAGGCAGACTTCCCTTTTAGTAAACCAAAATTCTGTGGCTACTACTATTAAACGACCTAAAAAATTGCCTGTCTACCCAGATGACTTGGACATGCCACTAAATGCAGAACCATCAGACGAAATGTTGTGAGCATGTTGTGATTTAGAGAGAGAGGAAAGGAAATTCAGGGAGCTTAACGAGAAAATGCCCAGTTGGCTACCATACATTAATTGGTTACCCTGCACATGGGGCGAGGGCTGAAGGAGCAAAAGATAAGGAAGCAAAGTAGTTGAGTTCAGTTCATTGTATGAATGGAACAGTGTAACTGAGAGGTGACACAATTGTGATAATGGTGGGTGTTGTGTGGGTGGGTGATCATGGACCCTCAGCCTGCCTGTTTGGGGTGGTGCAAGTGTGGTTCAGTTTAGTCTGCACTCATGAAGTGAGGAGAAATTTTACAAAAGTCTAGCCTGTACCAGTCCTAAGGGAGTTCAGCTCGTGCCTATGGGCAGAGGTAGTGGGAAGTGCTTGCAAATATTCATTTATTTTGCACTAGCTCTCATATTGCTGAATATAAAACTTGAAGCCTTACAGCAGATTCAATGTATAAGTGCTGCAAAGTGCCTAAACTTAGAAAAGCAAGGCATAGAGTAGCATAGGGCACCAAATAGACCGATTCCATTGAAAGCTTCACAATGCCACTGCTGTGGCAGAGGACGCCAATGGTTATGGTTCTTGGGTTGGCTGTACTTACCATATGCTCGAGGAGGAAGTTATGAAGACAGGAAAGGCTTGCCTGTGCACACAGCTGTGCTCCAAAGTTGTATTGTATGATTTGTTTCTAGACTAGATTCACTTTATTTAGAAGTGTGGATGCATTTCCAAAGAAACTTAAATATTTTAGCTGTAGGATTTTTGAAGAGGATTTTCTTCTTTGTTCGTCGTCTTTTGCGCTGTTGCAACTATGTCAAGTTCCAACCGACTTGCCCAACACTCCATTCTTCAGGAAGGTTTATGTTTCTTGTCAAAAGAGTATATCTTGTTACTGAAGAGAAGCATATCCAAGACCTTTAACATTTTTTATCTTACTCATAGTCTTACAAGACGATTTTCTGGGTTTTTCTGGGTCTAAAAATTAACGTGCAGAAAACACAATTCGCAGCGAGAGGCTGGAAGTGGTAAAGGAATAAGTCTACTCAGGGCAGGTAGTGACAGCTGATCCGGATCATCAGAGGGAAATAACTGGAAGGATAAGTATGGGGTGGAGTGCATGTGGCAGCTTCTCTCAGATCGTGAAGGGCAGTTTACCAATATCCCTCAGGAGAAAAGAGTACAACAGTTGTATCTTACGAGCACTCACCTATGGGGCAGAAATGTGGAGGCTAACGAAAAGGGTTCAACGTAAGTCAAGGACAACACAGCGAGCCATGGAAAGAAAAATGGTAGGTGTAACGTTAAGAAACCGGAAGCGGCAGAGTGGGTGAGGGAGCAAATGCGGGTTAATGACATTGTATAGTCAAAATCAAGAGGAAGAAATGGGCTTGGGCAGGGCATGTAATGCGAAGGCAAGATAACCGCTGGTCTTTAAGGGTAACGGAGAGGATTCCAAGAGAAAATAAGCGTAGCAGGGGGTGGCAGAAGGTTAGGTGGGCAGATGAGATTAAGAAGTTTGTAGGCATAGAGTGGATGCGGTTGGCGAAGGACAGAGACATGGGAGAGGCCTTTGCCCTGTAGTAGGTGTAGTCGGGCTGATGGTGATGAGTCTTACAAAATGTGACCCACTAAGGGTCACTGACTGTTTATAGAAACACTTGTTTATATGTCACAATGTGGCTAGTCTGTACCTGTCTCAAAGTTGTCTCAAGTGTCAGAGCAGTAGTAGAGCAATGAGGAGTACAGGTACCATGATTGTCCAACAAGCTGTGCATATGTGCAGTGATTGCAGTGAAATTGGTCTGTTAACTTTGACCTGACCATCTGAAGCTCATTGATGTGAAGCAAAACTTCAGTACACGGACATCTCTGCAATTTGCCTTTATCGAAGTGCGGTCGCCAGCCATGGCTGGGCTCAAACCATTGAATTGGCACTCAGCATGCAAATGGCACAGCCAGTGAGCCACCGTGGAAGGCCATGGTGGAGAGTTGCGTAGCGTGTTTTGTTTTCGTGAAAAAGTGAGCTGGAACTTGCATGTAGTCCAGCTACTTTGGACCCACAAAGATTGTCGTGAAAATGCGGTTCGCAGGTTTCTCGTGCTGGCCAGCAACATGAGCGTGAGCATGGACGATACGCAAGGGTCTGCTACTGTATCAGAAGTAGCTATTGCTGAGGACACAATCAAGAGGCAGGGAGGTACAAGGTATGTGCATGATGTGAAAAGCAGCGTTCATTGAAGCAGCAACAGCTCTTTTCTTGCATGCAGGGTGTTCAAGAAGAGCTCGCCAAATGCCAAGATTACAATGTACTTGGGAAAACGAGACTTTGTGGATCATATCACCAGTGTTGATCCTATAGGTGAGTCTTCACAGCATCTGTTCGTACTGAGGTGCTAGGCAACCTAGGAGCACACTAAAAAAAACTGTTCTTGTGCTTAAAACATGTCATTTCAGTATTTGTGCAGTGTTGGTATGGTAGCGTGCTTTATTTTTGCTTTGTGTACATGACCTCGTGTATCAGCAAGCATGTCTTTCTTGGCTTTTTATGCCACAGTTGCGAACTTATAGCGAATGCTGCACATGACTGGTAGTGTCATCCTGGTGTACAGCTAAATTAGTTTGCCTTGCATCAGCCTACTATCTGCATTTTGTAGTATGTAGGCTGTTTGGCCAAGAGCTGCATGCCATGTTAATTCTCATTAGATGAGTTGTGTCTACAGTAGGACAAAAGACTTCCTGCATGACCTTGAACTATCACTGTCTGGTGTCAAGGCTTTGTGTGTGCTTGGCAAATGCTTATTTGGATGTTTTTAGTTGAACAGGAGATGTACTCTAAACTGTGCCACTTGTATAAGCAGCATGGTCATTTTTAGTCAACTGTTTTTCAAAGCAGTATGCAGCGTGCTTTCCCATGTCCAAGAGCATTGACATGGTGTGGCTCTGCATTTCAGATGGGGTGGTTCTTATTGACCCGGAATACGTAAAGGAGCGGAAGGTGTTCGGGCACGTTTTGGCGGCTTTCCGTTATGGCCGTGAAGACCTCGATGTGCTGGGGCTGACGTTTCGCAAGGACCTTTACTTGGCATCGGAGCAAATCTACCCACCTCCACAGGAGACCACGGAGCGACCGCTGACACGGCTGCAGGAGCGTCTACTGCGCAAGCTAGGTCCCAATGCCTACCCCTTCTACTTCGAGCTGCCGCCCCACTGTCCTGCTTCAGTAACCCTTCAGCCCGCTCCAGGGGACACAGGCAAGCCCTGCGGAGTGGACTACGAGCTCAAGGGCTATGTTGCAGACAGTCCCGACGACAAGCCGCACAAGCGGTGAGCGGCGCACATTGCTTCGCTGCTGTACAATTGAGCCTCAGCTAATGTCAGAGTTGTAGTGGGGCTAGCAAGCTGTTTGCAATTTAAGGTTTGAAAGGGGTGCACATGGGGATTTGGAAGTTGCAGGTTTTAGTACTGACTGCAGTGGCTGCATTTGGATTGAAGCACAAAGCGCAGATGCTATTTGGTAGTTTAAATGCACATTAGTAAGTTTGAAGGGTTCATTAGGGCCATGGCGGCATAATGTCCAGATTACCACACATACTGTGCACTTGCTACCACATTTTTCATCTTATTAATTTCATTAATTTAATGCGTGCAGTTGTTAACAGCAGTGAAGTTTGGAATTTATTTGTGTTGCCCACTATGCTATATCTGGTATTACGTTCATCTGCTGCAGGCAATATTGTGGTTTAGCTGCTATCAGGCAGCTAAAATTTATGAGTTTGAGCAGATAGCTTGGCGTACTTTTATGTCGTTGAGGAAAGATGTTCGGCTGCAGGGCTGCTTGCTCCTCAACTGGGATGTCTATTGCTTGCTGTTTGCTTTTTGGTACAGGAGCTCGGTACGCCTAGCCATCCGCAAGATTATGTATGCACCAAGCCGGCAGGGAGAACAGCCCAGTGTGGAGGTGAGCAAGGAGTTCGTCATGTCGCCCAACAAGCTGCACCTGGAGGCATCCCTTGACAAGGAGCTCTACCACCACGGAGAGGACATTGCTGTCAATGTCCATATTGCAAACAACTCCAACCGCACCGTCAAGAAGGTCAAGGTCTCTGGTGCGTTGCCCATTGATTCTTTTGTGGCACTTAGTCTTGTTGTAATATGGGCCGTCTCCTGCTTCCTTGCTGGGTAGCTTTAGTGCAACCAAGCTGTTTGTTGTGAGGATTGTTGCCTGGAAAGCTCAGCACAGTGTGCATGACATATTTAGTGCTGCTAATTCAGCTTTGGTTTTTTTGTGGAGAAGAAATTTTCAGGTGCATTGTTGATGTCACTGATGTGTTTTCATCAGAACTACATTTTTTTATCAAAGCCATGTACTTGACACACTAGCTTGCTGTCAAAATATCAGCTTGCCAAGGTATGAGCAGACATTATTTGTTACCGGATGCCAGACTCTAGTTTTCAAGAATTCAGCCGAATGCTGTATTTGTATGAATATATAATATAATGAGTTGTTTTAATCAAATCATCTGTCTTAGAAGGCACCTTGCATTATGTTCAGAACCCACGCAAGAATCAACTGCATTTTTTTTTTTCGCTGTGTTTCGATATGTCTACAACGAGCTCAACCACCAAGCTTGTAACCTGTGAGGAGAATCCAACTTCACGACAACCTTGCGTTCTCGAGGCCATGAAAAAAGAGGCGAACAAACATGAAGTAGGGGTGGCAAGGAGCGGAAGCTTGGTGGTATGGCATCCCAGCGGCCGCTGCTGAGCGGAAGGCTGTGTGGATTAATATGCTCGGGTGGCTTTGCAGCATGTATTTTGTTGCGTGCGGTTCTGCAGTGTTGCCTCTTGAATAAGGCTGATGACACAAAACACGACAACACATTCACGCATATAGCCCTCAGCCTCAGTTTTGCCGAACAGTTTGAGCTCGCGGAGTAATCGTAATTTATTTTTTTCATTTTCATTTGTTGAAATATGATAAATTAATCACATTGCCATTCCTGGCATCCACAAAAAAAATTAGAGGAAAATTTAATGTGGTGGCTGTTGCAGGGAACTTGTGGCCTGGAAGACAAATATTTTTGTCAGTACATTCATGCAGCACAAACAAAAAATACTGCTTGAGTCCTCAAGAGTCTTTCAAGTCATGGAAACAGCTTGATTAAAGCTTGGAGGCCAACAAGTGACATTGATTTATTTTCCTGCTGCAGTGCGCCAGTTCGCTGACATCTGCCTGTTTTCAACCGCGCAGTACAAGTGCACAGTGGCTGAGATTGACTCCGAGTGAGTAACCCCCTTGTTTTGCATGAAGGTAACAATATCTTTTCCTGCTGAAGTCACCAACCAATCTTTCAGACAGTGGGAATCACTTGGATATATCTAAAAGACAAATTCTGTCGACAAAATAAAATGGCTATTTTATGTTTCGATTGCTGTTTTTCTGCTCAATTCTATGCTCCCAAAGATACCCCTGTTCTTGGTGAGTGTCATGTCACCATTGTACAGAGACTGTCACCACTTTCATGAGCTCAGCATTTTACACACTGCTGACAAGTGCTAGGCTTCTGCAAAGTCTAGGTGCGAAAACAAATGCACACCACCTACTACCATGCAGATTACCTGAATGGGGAAGACAGAGATGTGAAAAAGAATGTAGCGTTGTCAGCTTGCCCAAGGCAGGTGCTCTGTCCACATAGGCTTTCGCAATTAGGTGAGGTTGTTCACAGTAGAGGACTGGTCCTGAAGCCTACAGTATTTTTTTGTTTACAATATGCAACTCATATGATAGAAGTGAAATGGACTCAGTTCCAGAGTACTGCGTGCCTCCATGTGCATAGCTGCTACCTTGTTGCTTATGTAGGAGGGAGTGGCTTGGCTTCGAAAGGTTTCACAGGCCGTAACTAGTGTTCAAGCAGCTCAATCTTGCCCAGTAGTGGATGTAGTGAGGTAGTGATTACAAGAAAGCTTTCATGCATTAGCGTTGCAGTCATTGCGTGCTGACCAGTGTGGAGTGTCAGGCCCACCATTTAAAGTGGCTCCCATTAGTTTGAGCATCATTTTAAACAAATTTGCTATCCCTAGACTTTACTGTAAAAACAAAATGGCATCGGAAGTGCTCTAGATGAGCTATGAAAAATTGGATGATTAGCTGTCAGTCTTATGGTGACTTCCAATCGCAGAGTTGGAGCACTTCTGGAGCAACGTTTCCTGCTCTTTTCGGAGCAACCGTATTCCAAACGCAGATCTGAGGCACGGATCGCGTCTTCCAATCATAGACAGGGAGCGGTTGCCGAGCCAAGATTGCTCCGTGGAGCAGTCGGGACTGCTCCGCCGAAATCGGCGGATCCGACCGGAAGTTTGCGTGACGTTCTTTTTCAGCGGCGATAGCGGCGCTTTATATGCTCTGGCCAGAGCAAATGTACTCCAATCGCAATTTCAGTATGCGTGCTCTGCGCCGGATTCAGGCGCTCTGTCACAGAGCGTGCAGACCGCTCCGGGCCTGCGATTGGAATTCATGATTAGTTATGAATTGACCTCATGGAATGCGTGACATTGTCGTGCTAAAGTCTGAAAACGTCTGAAATTTTGACGTTCGAAAAACTGTTCAGTCAGTGTTTACTGTAGCAATTATTTAGACACGTTAGAGCGATAAAGCATTGTAATGTCTACCTTGAGGTTTTTAGCACCACCTTCGGTTATGATAGCTGCAGTGTGCGATCATCAGTGAAATTGACTGATTTTGCGAAGTGTTGTTGCGAGTTTCATCGCGCCAGTGTTGCCATAAAAGTTGGCAGTAGTTTTTTTCTACTGACTAGCAACTCTGGTTGGAAGCTTTTGATCTGACAAGTGACAGATTTTCAGCAGGAGAGGCCTTTGTCATGCAGCAGACATAGCTAGCCGATGATGATCTCTGTCAGGAGTGTCCATGGGTCATTAACCGCACCCATGAAAAGTTGAGGGGGCCTGGTAAAGTTTTAACCATGTGGCCAGCCTGCACAACACCGAACTCATAACTGCTTCAGACCTAAGCATGGCATTAAAGCAGTGAGAGTGACCAGCATCTTGGCCCCTTTATTAACCATGCATATATATGGCAAGGCAGTCGAACCTTGTCTACTTAAGTGCTTGTGAATTAGAGTTTAATCATGCGCCAAATAACCACAAGTATGCTCAGCGTAAGCTTAAACTCATTGGTGCAACACCCACCTTTGAGAAGCTACATTGGTGCTAAAAAGTCCCACGTGTGCCATTTGAAGTGTGCCTTTTGCGTTTTACCAGGGAAGGGTGCCCTGTCGGTCCTGGCTTCACTCTGTCTAAAGTGTACTACCTGCGGCCCCTTCTGGCAAACAACAAGGACAAGAGGGGCCTTGCACTCGACGGACAGCTCAAACATGAAGACACCAACCTTGCTTCCTCCACCATGTAAGTCCAGTTGACATGCCTGAAAGCAAACAAAATTCTAATTTCATAAGTTGTTGTAGAAACAGCATGAAACGAGATGACAAAGGACAAAAGAAAACATGTTCAAGCTCTTTCTCTCCTCCATTATCTTGTTCTGCACTATTATAAGCATTTATGAGGAACCATGTAACACAATTGTCCACCACATTAGTTGTTTATGTTTTACTGACTGACTTCAGCCTTTATTAAGCCCATATTTATGGTCTCTTGGGTTTACCTGTCAGAAATATCCACCAACTGACTCGCATCTATTGTCAAGAGCCTTGAGCGAGAGGACAGATGAGGTTTTTCTGTCTGACCTGTTTCTATGTCCTCCTACAGTGTGTGCTTCTGTATGGATGATGGGATTTTGTTCAAGTTGTTCTGCGCTGCTTTCAACTTAATTTCTCAAATCTTCAATTGCATGAGAACTCAGCAGGCCGGAGAGCTCGGGAATAGTCACTCCTGCTTGGTGGAATACCTGCACATGCAGTGAAGGCTTCGTCGTCAAAGGAACATGTTGTAGAATATTGTCTAGAGAAACGTGCAGAGCTCCTGACACATGCACTGTATGAAATACCATATTCTTTGTAGTCCGCTTTTAACTCTGCCATGCCTAAAGAAGTAGAAACTCCAATTTATTTGTTGCTTGCTTTTCCTCCTTGGAATGGTTCACAAGACACTAGTAAACATGGAGCACTGCATGTAATTTGCCTGTGTTCAGTAAATAATTTGTAATTGAATTTCTTCTTCTATGTTGTTTTGCTTTTAGGAGCCGAACGGTGCCTATGATGCTGAGGTACAGTTGAGTTAATGTGGTGAATGCAATAATTAAATACTACAACAGCCACTTGTTTACTAGTGGCTGTTGTTGTGGTTCCTGGGGCAGACTAGTGTAAAGCTGGAGTGTATTAAAACAACAAAGTAGTAATTATAAATTGCAGTTATTGTATGCCTCTTGCCTCTGCTATTTCAACCTTGCAGTGTCATAGCCACAGTTTGGCTGCTGAAACCAAAACCAAAACTGCACGAAAAAAAATTGAATTACAAATGATTTACTGCATTTAAATGGATTCGTTGTAGTGATTCACGCTTACTAATGTCTTGTAAATCATTCTGAAGAATGAACACACAATGACAATATAGTCTCTCCACCCTCTTTAATAGGTCATAGACACTTAATTTTAGTTCCATGTTTTCTTCTTTCAAATGATGCATTAGACATTAGAATACATTGTTCACCGCATGCTAAATAATTTATAATCGAATTTCTTCTTGATGCAGTTTCGGTTTCAGTTTCATCAGCCGAAACAGTGGCTGCAATGTGTTTGGGAGTTTCAGTTTCATCAACTGAAATGATGGCTGTGATGTGTTGGGAGTGTCTAGGTCACGCGAGGCACAAAAAATACTGCAATATAACTGCTGATATGTCTTTTGTCGCACCACAGCGGTGGCCTAGTGGTCTGAACATCCGCCTCGCATGTGGGAGGTACGGGGTTCGATTCACAGTGCCGCCGGGCATCCACCGGTGATACAATGGGTACAAGCTTTCCCCATCCTGATGCTTGGCTTCTTTTCGGTGAAATGCTTGGGAAGTGGGTCTTTGACCACCTTGATACAAGAAAAAAACCTTGTGCCATGGCGCTCTTTGGCTGTAGATGCCCTAGCGCCATAAAAATTCAAGATATGTATGTCTCTTGTCATTCCAGGCCTTGAAGCAGGCTGCCCTGAGCATATTAGTTAATTTATACTAAGTTTCAGCAATTATATTGCAGCTTCTTTCATGCGTCACGTGACCTAAACATTCTCAATGCATCGCAGCCATCATTTCGGTTGATGAAACTGAAATGAAAGCATCAAGAAGAAATTCAGGTATGAATTATTTAGTGGTTGTAGGCAAGTACCACGTGGTGAACCATGTGCACTAATATATATCTAATCATCACCTGAGCATCATTTGAAAGAAGAAAACTCACTAGAATTAGGTGTCCAGGGTACTTAAGATAAGTCCCTGAGTGAACTGCAACACTACTGCTGATTGTAAAGTGCTAACCGGCTGCATTGAATGTTTTGTGCAGAATCACGGACCCAGCGCAGAAGGAGAACCTTGGCATCATCGTGCAGTACAAGGTCAAGGTGAAACTCTGCTTGGGACCGCTTGGAGGGTCAGTTTCTAGGCCATTGCCATCTTTCCTCGCAGTTCATGTACAGTATGCAAGGGTGCAAAAATAATATCAGACAACTGCGTGTCACACATGTACTGGTTTTGCAATGGCTTATTTAAATGGAGACGCGAGTCTTGAAATGATAAAAAAATGCGAAAATTTCGATTTGGCAAAAATAGCATATTCGAGGTCAATACAGTCTAAAGTTTCTGCCTAAAAAGCTTCAAGGTGTAAATTCAGCCTCCAATTACTAAAATATATACATATATTTCGTGCCTACGAAGCCCGGAAATGGCGATTTCGGAGCAAAGTGCAGCAGGATTTCATGCCAGTCACTTCCCACGACCGCGTCCCTGATGGTTGCATCTTGGTTTTGTGTGAAAGCTCGACGCCTTCCCCACTACCTGTTACTACTCACTACTGTGAAATATTTTTGGAATGTCCACATTCTGCTGTTCTTTTGAAGCCTCTACAACGACCTCCGAATGGTCTGCGCACGCACTTCAAATGCAATTTTCTTCGTGTTTTTGCCAACAGGACTAGCTTTACAGAAGTTTTTAGTATTATGTCTTTACTGTGCAATTTCAAATAATATTCTACTGTTGAATTCAGAAACAACTAAACTGTGGAGCTGTGCTCTTTTTGTTTGGCAGAGTCAAACATTTCAAATTATGTGAACCATATTGTCACCTTACTGCACAATTATAGTGCTTGGCGAAAATTTTTTATGTGATGATCTACTTCAAGAACAGTATAGTTAGCATAGCTCCAGATTGCTGGTCTTGCTACAGCCCCGTTTCAATCTAAACCAAAAAATATAAAAAGTGTCTTAAAGACCGGAAAGAATTTAACTAATTAGGCTTCAGTTATTTTCCTATAATATGGGAACTAATTGAGATATATTAAAACTAATTATATTTTTGAAAACGCGAAGAAACACATATATGTACCCAATCTCATTACGATATCTTTAATGGTAAAAATGTTCAAGACCCACATCTCACCTTATGTATTGTTTTAGCTTGTGGTGCAAGGTTTCTTTATTCCTTTCTTTTTTGGAAGGGGGGGGGGGGGGCACTCTCTTGTCACACTGGGACCTTTGTAATTTAAAAGAACTTCTAGAAATTCGTTTGCATTCATTGCTTATTTGTTAGCACTCAAACCTTGCAGACATACCTTTTAAGTCTATTTTGAATAATTGCATTTTATGCCGGCTCTTACTTGGTACATGCACTATAAATCAGGAACCATTTTATTTGCAAACTCAGCTTTCGGAGGTTGCTGGCTCAGCCTCCTGAGAGAAGTCATGCTCCTGTCTGCTGGGAAAAAGAACTAATACTGGAGAGTGCTCCGACACAGTTGCCCATTTTTGCATCCTGGAAAAAGGCGACACCAGTCTACTCGGCTGACTCAACAAATTTCCGCTAGGGTCGGGTCATTGTATTTTGCCAGCCGAAGCAAGAAACTTCTGATGCCAGAAAATGTGACCTCTGCAAGACATGCGCACTAACAAGTAAATTGTTGTACAAACCATGAAAGTCACAATATATTGTGTAAGAGCTTAGATCTGCAAGCACACTCACAATGTTGGTTTGGTCAACAAGAGAAAAAAAAAGCAGGAGATAAAAGGTTTTGCAGTGGCAATAAAATGAAGCTGGGTGGGCTTTGTTATCATTAAAGCTGCAGCCAGGTGGGCTTGCATTGCTGAACTGTGTGCAGACTGGCTAGAAGTCATAATTGCATGCCGTACATACTCGGGAAGAAGTGAAATGGTACTGACAGAAGAAAGCTGCCTTTCTGCTCCCAGGGACCTTGTGGCAGAGCTGCCTTTCATCCTGATGCATCCAAAGCCTGAAGAGCCAAGCCCGATTCGAGTTGTCAGTGAAGCGAAGGCTCCAGGCCCTGCACCACTGGACACCAACCTGATTGAGCTGGACACGTGTGTTGCTTCTTCATTCATATTTTTCAATGCAGAGCATTGCCATCAGAGTAACAAGCATGTGCATGAATTTGAGCTGCTGCGGTAATGGTGGCTGCTGCCATTGTCATGCCAACGCAACTGTGCGCTACTTTTACTCAGTCATGTTTCTTGCTTAGCTGTAACGCCACACGGGACTTTTTTTGTGGTTAAGCGCTTGCCGTGCTTCGCAAAGTAAGCCTGGGTAGAAGTTAATTTTTACATTACATGATTGGAACAGTGAATTTTGGCACTGCATATCTTGAAACTCCGTTTATTTAGAATTTTCTTTTTGTTTGCAACTATCAAGATAACGAGTTTACCATAGTGCTAGATGACATGGCAGCATCCATCACAGTGCAGGCCACTTGCTTTGCTGTGAACTCGGCATCACTTAGAGTGCATCATACATTTGAAACATGAATGACACACGAGGCTTCAGCCTTATTTCACGGTATCCTGATATTGAGAATTAAATGACTCGAGGTTGTAGTTTTAAGGATTGCATATTGGTCTTGAATGTTCATAAGCCACATTATTGCACCCATATGGGTCACTAAATAACTATGTCAGCACAGCTGAATTCTTCTTATGTGATCCAAGCATAAGGGGCATGAAACTGGTATTTAGTTCTGTTTGCCGAAAGTATTATTTTCTATTCAGCTGATGCGGCATTGCAATTGGTGAATGCAATACATGTGGAGTGGTGCCCGGCTATACTCAGTTCTTAAACTCTATTATGTAATAGTCTTAGGTGCCCACAGTCTGATGTATGTAGCAATGATTTGGTCCTGAAAGTTTACATCCCCTAGCTTAAGCTGTATGTGCTTCTCTCTGTAACAAATCCACTAGTCTGTCCTGCTGAATAAACCACTTCATGCATGTCACCATGAACAGTGCTTATAGGTTTTTAAGTCGGAACATGGGTGTGGATTTATAACTAAGCTGTTTTTTGTGAAGAACTGTCACAAAGTTGCTCCTATAATTGTATGTTGTAGCACTAGACAAAGAATGCTGTAAAAAAATAATTAAAAAAAGAGTATTTCACCATCGGAGATGTGCCTAATGCTGTATTTCACTCTGGTTTCCTCGTCATTTGTTCAGTAAACTCCCCATATTGTCGTGCAGGGATGCTGTGGCCTGCTTAGACGACGATGACATCATCTTCGAGGACTTTGCACGGCTGCGACTCCGCGGTGAGACGGACGCCTGAGGGGATTGCTGTCTGTGCGCTCCCCAAGTGCCAAACCGTCGACGAGCTTAGCTCCCGTCCCCACCCGAATGGGCGGCCTCACCTCACGTGTGCCGTCTGTACAGGGTCTCTGCAAGAAGGCAAGGCTGTAGATCGACAGCTGCCCTCCCAGCGTTCCCGTCCCTCATTCTGCATCTTGTAAGAGGCAGGTCGCCAAACACCTTCCGGCAGGGGTTCCAACAGCCGAAGGAGTCTGTGGCGCCTCCCTTCTGTGTTCCACCTTCCTTTGGCAGTGTCCACTTCTCTGAGACGCACATCTTTAGAGTGGACTTTTGCAACCATGCAAATTGTGGACGTCCATCCATCTCTGTTTGGTGTGGAGTTTTCTGCAGTGTGGCTAGAAAGGGAAGAGTGCCGCTGTATTGTTCCCTTGCAGCATCAAAGGGGCTGGCTCCTGTGACTAACATGAATTGCAGTTTTCACACTTTATTGAAGCTGCCGTGCTGCATAATTTGATAGGTGCTAAAAATTGGATGGTACACAAGGCTGTGTGTGTCCTTGCAAGACTAGCTTTAATGTCCCGTCTTGTACGGGTGCAGACAGAAGTAAAGGGGGCAGGCTGCAGCATTCTTAATTCACTCGCACATTACTAGTGAAATTTAAGGGTCATGATGTGTTCATGAGCGACAGAATGTACTGCTGATTTGGCCATGTATGGACACACCATGACATTTTAATTTCTGCCTGGAGAAGCAGCAAGTGCTTTTGTCCGCTCTTGTCCAAGAGACAGGACTCGACATAAGTCTTGATGCGCACATGCATGGTTCCTGGAATTGAGCTGCACGCTTTCCTTGAGCTGCGCTGCAGGGAAATGTCTGGCATGTCTGTGTGAATTTTAGTCCTTTTTGCAAGTGGTTTGAGAAGTGGCAGGCCACAGTGCACCTCTGCCTGGACCGGCGCTTTGATACTGTATTCAGCGGCCGTGCTCAAGCTCACACCAGGTTCATCAGGGTCCCAAACGCCGGCCGCTCGAGCAGAAGTGTGATGGCAGTAGGTTTTTCACTTGGCCACATATGGTGTCCTTGAATGGCTTCCGAAGGCACAATCCTTGTCCGTCGTATTTCCCAGTGGAAGACTCCAGCCATGGAGTTGTTTGACGTTGTGCAAAGTGGCCCTGTGTCTGTGAAGACACTTGTGTGAATGGCAAGTGAGTGTGCCCAGTTTCAGTGGGGCAAGTTCAGTCAAAGAAGTCTTCTATGTCCACTTCGGGATCAAGCAGGTGGTCAGCGAGTGGCCCCAGGTCGAGCTGGTCGAGCAGCAGGTTCTCGCAAGTCTCCTCCAGGTCTGTGTCGCCAATCAGCACGGCACCCTTGAGCCTCCCATCATGGAGAAGGAGCTTGATGTACTCCTGGCCTGGGGTGACCCGAACCAGGGCACGGCACTCGGCCAGTCCTTGGCCATTGAAGACACCCAGAAGAACTACCTGCAAGGCCATTTGCCATTAATCAACTGGCAGTGTGAGCTATCTGCTGTGAATAAATGCCCGCCATGGACAGAAAATCTGTGCTACAATCTTACTGATGAAAACATACATGTTCAAGAGCACTAAACAGGAAGGTAATCACTGTGGTGCACATGAAACAGAAAGCAGACCACCTGTGAAAGTAGCTGCAGCTGCATAATGGCAAGCTAGCAAGGGCAATGGTACTTCACCAATGGCTTATACACTTGCAGCTACAGCACCTTAATTAAAACTTTTTATTGCCCTGGCATGCTTGTCTGGCAGAACAGCAAAGCAAGTTATGGTGCCCCAGAGAGTAAAACTGAGCACGCGATCATAGAAAAAACTGCGGTATGGCGCAGTCTTGGCACATTAGGCTGAGCAGTGCTATACATTTGATGTTCGCCTTATAAGTGACTCGGGCGAAGCAGCAAAGTTTTTCTATTTACATGTGCTCCGTTTTACTTTTGGGGCACCTTTACATGCAAACATGATGCACAGGTAACAACCTTTCATGCAAAACCATTTCCAGCCACCCTTTTCAGTACGTCTCAAAAAGTCCAGAGCATGCAGGCTGGCATACAGCCTTTGTCCGTAAAGTTTCGACACTGATTTATTTTCTTCTCTAGAAATGATTCCCCAGAACAAATGTTGGTGCGAATGTGTAGCGTTATCTTTTCGGGCTAACCTGAGCTATTTATGTTAATTGCTGTGGCAGCCTCTAGCTGGCACTACATGTAGAAAAATACGTCACTTGGCGTCTGCGCATTCTACTGTGAGTGAATGCGGAGAGATGGATGTCCACCTCGAAAAGCATGTAAACATAAAATTCTGTGTGAAGCTTGGCAAGAGCCACACAGACGTATGAGCTCCTTCATGACGCTTACTGCAATGAGACATTATCGCGGGCGCGAGTTTTCGAATGGTACAAGAGGTTCGTTTCGGGGAGAACGTCGACACAAGGCACGAGCGCCCTTCAACCTCACGGAATGAAAACGTGACTCGGATCACGGAAATCGTACAGCAAGACCGCACCATTACAGTCCGCATGCTATCAGATGCTCTCGACATTAGTAAGACAACATGCCACCAAATTTTGAGTGAGAACTTGGGGAAACGAAAGCTGAATGCCAGACTTGTGCCGCACTCCCTCACACAGGACCAGAAGGATACGCGAGCATCAGTGAGCGCTGGTTTGCTCTTTGAGGCAGGCAGAGAAGGATGCTGCATTCGTCGACAGCATCATTCCTGAAGATGAAACATGGTGTTTTCAATACGATTCTCAAACAAAGAGGCAGAGTGCCGAATGGCAGCCCACAAGCTCTCTGGCGTCGAGAAATGTGCTGCGACAGAAGACGAAAACAAAGACGAAGCTGATAGTTTTTTTCACTGTCAGAGGTGTCATACACCACGAGTTTGTCCCACAAGGGCAAACGGTGAATCAGGAGTTTTATATCCGCATGCTCCAACAGATGCGTGATGGACAGCGAAGCTGTCACCCTGACTTATGGGCATCTTGACAATGGAGCCTTCTCCACGATAACGCAAGGCCGCACACTGGTTTCAGCGTGACAAAATTTCTCGCCAAGCACAGCATTACTGTACTTCCCCATCTGCCATACTCGCCTGACCTCTCCCCATGCGATTTTTTCCTGTTTCCTCGTGTGAAGAGAGCCCTAAAAGGTCGCTGGATGGGGAGCGTGGAGGCCATTGAAGACGCCACAACAAAGGAGCTGACAGCCCTGCCAAAAGAAGCCTTTTCTAACTGTTTCCAAGACCTCAAGAAGCGTTGGAAGCTGTGCATAGACTGCAAGGGAGACTATTTCGAAGGGGTGCTGCATAAATGATTTCAATGTTCAGCGCATTTTTTTTAATGGACTCAGTCTCGAACTTTACGGACAAAGGTTGTACATGATAGTGGATTCACATTTCACAGCAAAACGTACACCAAACATCAGAACGAAAGCAGTAAGTGGCACTGCCCACGCTACTCAAAGGCGCATGTGCCGGACTAGTAGTGCAAAACAAACCAAGCATGCCTCGCGTTCAAGTTCAGAAAACCAGCTGGGTTCCTTACTCTGTATCCAAAGAAACGTGTGACATGGGAGAAGAGGTCGAAACGTGCATCTGCCAAGGGACTGGGTCCACCCGACCAGTGGGCAGCCATGCAGGTGCCTGCCCAGTGACCCATTTGTCGCGCCTGTGTCCATAGGCGCCGCTGGAACCAGAGCTCGGCAGGCTCCCAACTAGCCGTGCAGACATCACCCGCTGCGTACACGTCTGCCAATGATGCTCGCATATGCCGGTCCACTAGCACGCCACCGTCGGGGGCCAAGGCAAGCTGCATAGTGTGGGAGGTAGATGTTACTCACTTTGGTCATCAACTAAACATATGTGCAAAGTATACCGGCTTTTTGAGGTTAATGTTGCAATAGAATCTCAATGATACGATGCCGGTTAATATGAATTTTGAGATACGAATTCGTAAAATGCCCTCACCAAGGTGAATTTTGTGCAGTGGGCCCCACTGAGGATGACATGAACGCGTGAGCCATTAAGCACCAAGTGCTTGCTGTTCGTACATCGCTAACGTCACAATCGCCAGTGACCGGCGGCGTGCGGCTCGCACGTCACCGCAATTGCCAGTCGCGCGGTGCACACCACGAGCACTGAGCGGTGGCGCGCGGCTGTAAGTAAACCTTGTCAGCCAAAAACGAATCTGCATAAGTTCTGCATACGAATTTTGTTCGTTTTGGATGATACAAATATTTTCATGATCCCGTGAGATTTGTACGATCAAGACTCTACGGTAGCAGCATTAAGTTTTCCTGTCAAATTTGGCTGTTCATGATGCTGACAAGTGACGTGACACTGATGCGTGGCATTTTAATGCAAATTGTTTATGTAATTTTTTTTTTTTTTGTCAGCAGCGGAAATGCCATAAAAACTGAATTGCTCAACATCTGTCAATGTGAGCACAGATGTGACATCATGATGTACCAGTGACGACTTTGTGGGCCAGAAAAATAAAAAATAGAACGACAACTGACTCATGGCTGTATATTTAGCAAAAAACTATACATAAATGCAGCTTGAAAAAATGCACAGAGTAAGTGCTTGGCTTCCACTGTTGTCGCTTTCCTCATGTGTCTTCAGCTAAAAGGTTTCCAACATAAGCTGCACATCACTGAGTCGGTAATGATAATGGTTAATGAGGCACATCCACAAACTTATTTATGATCCTGCTTGGCAGGACCGCAACAGATCCAACCTTTAGCAATTGGTGCACACATGAGCAAAAAAAGGTTAGCACAACTGACGTGTCACCGGAGTGGCAGATTACATCGGTTACAAAGCGGCGGTTACGAATGCGCCAGTAACAAGAATGCCAGGAGTGTTCGCAAACTGCATTGCCACGTCAGTCGTGCGGTGCGATTTTGCCGCTCCGGTGGTGGCACTTGTGCTAACCTCTTAAGAGCGTGAGCTCTTTGCTCATCATGTGTCTCGATTTCTTGGAGTCTGCTACCACGATCCCTTCGGCGTGAAATTTTCCAAGTGCGAGGAATTCAAGATGGCGGCTGCCATAGTAAATCGATATAGCAACCCAATTGGGGATTGATTCGTGATGTCATCAGTATATCGAATTGGTGATTGATTGGTGACATCACTGATATATCCAAATGGTGATTGGTGATTTGACATCCAAGATGTCAAATTCGTATTTCCATTGGTGTACCTCATTTCAATCTCATTCATATCAATTCTAGTACAGCTAACGCTCGTTACAGCAACGTCTTGCAGACGGTGGCAGCATCTGTTTTTGCTCACGCCTGTACGGTATAGTACAGTGCAGTACGGTATGTGGAGTTAAAGGTCCCAAAGTGGCATACAGGCATGTATGCCACAGCGGAGGGCTCTAGTATAATTTCGACTACGTGCAGTTCTATAACGTGTACAGAGCGCATTTCGCCTCCATTGAAATGCGGCTGCCTTGGCTAAGCTTGAACCCGTGTCCTTGGGCTTGGCGCCAGGTCGCAAGGGATCCTGGCAGACTCCTAGCCGTGGAGGTTAAAACCTCAGCCAAACACCCTAACCACTGAGCCACCGAAGTTGCCGAAGTAGGTTTTTAGTCATTCGACCAGACAACATCGCGAGGACAGCTTGTAGCGGGGCAGACAAAATCAAAGGGCTGTAATATGTTCAAAAGGGCATAGTATAGGCAAAGTTTCTGCATATCTATGCTTTTTCCTTAATCATCATCATCAGCCTGACTATGCCCACTGCAGGGCAAAGGCCCCTCCCATGTCTCTCCAATTAACCCTGTCCTTTGCCAGCTGCGCCCACCATATGCCCGCAAACTTCTTCTTAACCTAACTTTATGCCGCCCCCTGCTATGCTTGCCTTCTCTTGGAATCCACTCTTAACCCTCAAGGGCCAGCGGTAATCTTGCCTTTGCATTACATGCCCTGCTCAAGCTCATTTCTTCCTCTTGATTTCGACTAAGATGTCATTAACCCGCGTTGTTCCCCCACCCAGACTACTCTCTTACGGTCTCTTAATGTTACACCCATAATTTTTCTTTCCATAGCTCGCTGCGTTGTCCTTAACTTGAGCTGAAACCTTTTCGTTAGCCTCCACGTTTCTTCCCCGTAGGTAAGTACTGGTAAGATACAGCTCCCTAATCAATAAAATAAAGACAAGTGCGCAATGACTAGTCATTTACAAGCCATTTCTTGCTGTCAGTTTGGGTAATCGTCGCCACCTATGCGTGCCTTCAGCGTGATGTCATGTTCGAACTGCAGTGACGTTCCTTATTACGTGGGCTCTGAAATCTCTGACACAAGAATAAGTTCATTTGCTTGTGCCTCCACCGTGTGCCAAGAAGCAGCCTCAAGTTCTGCATCATTAATTGTTCATAGACGGACACAGAGGCATCACAATTTTTTTTTTCCGCTAGGATGGCACATCGTTTGATGTCAAATGCTTTGTGTATGGAAGTGTTGAAGCTGTTTGCCATCAGATTATTGAAAACCGGACTCAATGCCTGCAGTTTCAACTCGCTGGAAGGCATACCAGTGCCCTGTGAAGACAAATCGTGTTCTTTTAAATTTTGTGTCTGTACACCATCAAGTTTGCCAGAAAGTTCATGCACAGCTTTTGCCAAGTTTAATGTTGCCTTCTTCTCAAGGCACTTTCCCACCTGACATGTTATGACGGCTTTCGTGTTGGGTGTGACTCCAGTAGCGCTCACAACAAGGTCTGCGCCGAAGCACTTGTCATTAGTCAGGAGCAAATAGATAGGCCAGTCAGAGCCACGCTCGAAGTCACGGCTGGCATCACTGAGGCCCCTCTCTCTGAATTCAGCTGGTGTCAGCAACAGGCGCACCTCACAGCCGTACTCAACGTGCACCTTTTTCTGGAAAAAAAAAAAATGACAAGGTTTCACAAACTTTGCAGCCTTTATCCTCTGTACACCTCTACGAGCTATTATTGGCATGAAAAGTATGTTAACAGATTTTTAGAGTACAAAAGAGCAGTGAACTCCTCCTAGCAGAGTAAGCACAAAAGCCTTATAATTTTAGAGGAGTGTTGAACATGTTAAAGGGAAACTGAGGACAAATTAATGGCCTGTATTGATAGGGAACCATATGCAAATCACAGAGACCACTCTCACTAAAAACGGAGCTTTTATATTAAAGCTAGAAAAGACAAAAAAACTAAATATAGGTGTAGCCATCAACGGCTGATTTCGCAAGTAAAATCTGTGAATCAGCACCGATCTTTGTGCACGGATCCTGGAGGCCATTCTACACCGCCATTTACTTCAAAATGTTGGAAACCCATCCTTTTCGGTAAGGATGACACAAGTTTGAATCGACTGGTGGGAAGATTTCTAAATTCGATTTTTCCTGCGATACATGCATGTTTTGCTGCCAGACAAACGTCAACGTATCCAGAAAGAGCCAAAGAATTAATTTTTACTAAGAACAATAACGACAAGAAGTTGTAATTATTGTTAAGCAAGCTCAAATGCAGCAGTAATACTTATGCCCAATGCCCTGCCATGAGCATTGCATGGTGCAGAACTTCGCTTGCATGTTGGTGCCTAGGCTTACAGGTGCAGTGACTTTCTTTACACATTATTGTCTTCACCTGAATACATCTGTTCAACCATTTGATGGGCGTTCAGGTGCTGGGAGATTTTGATGCGAAATCCTGAATGCCACCTGTAGCCTAAAGTTGTGAGTTCAGGGACAAGTTGCTGAAGAAACGCAACCTTTGTAGCTGGCTTGTATAAGAGATGAAATTAAATTGCCTCAAGGTTTTAGACGGTAATTATACCACTTGAACACAGTGCAAGGTGCAGTAACCTCAAAGCACACAGAATAAACGAAAAGCATTTGACGGCTGCCTGAACTCGATAGTAGATGCAGGGATTTAGAGTGAAAGCAAAGAAAGCAAATCAGCAAGTGAAGCCGAAAGGAGGGCAATCACTCACTCCTGAAAAGTGCAGTATCTCGCCCAAGAACATGTTCTACTATTACCTAAAGGCTGACATTATAGCTAATAACTATGGCACTATTATTGAGGACCATTAAAGGGGTGTTCAGTTAGCTAAGTCTGCATGATGTCAACATTTCCAGAAACAAGATAATGCCAAGCACAGCCGTCCATATGATGATTATCTACACTGGGCTGGGAAAAGGCACAAGGAAAAGGATGCAGTATTGCACAAAGGCCTTTGTTTGTGTGTAGTAATGCAGATACGTTTTCTTGCTACACAAGCATAAAACAGTTTTTTTTTTCTCTTGTGGTGCCTCTCTCCTACAGCAGAGACATTACAAATGTACTATCGGCAGCAAGTGTTTTTGGGATGTGGGTACGTGGAAAAAAATTTAATTTCGGCAAGCCATTCTTCTGCACTGTCAAGGCTTTTAGGATATAGGTTTTATGGGGCTTAACGTCCCAAAGCGACTCAACCTATTAGGGACGCCGTAGTGGAGGGCTCCGGATAATTTCGACCATCTGGGGTTCTTTAACGTGCACTGACATCCACCTTTCTTTATCAGCAGTTTTTTTTTTTTGGTGTTGCTATCATTAAAATGCTCCATGTTTCTAACTGAAATTTTCAGCAGACCTTCAGTAGACAAAAAAAAAAAAACTCTCCAACGTCCCTCTGGCTAAAAGAGTGACAGCGATATATGTACTGTACCACAGGAAAGAGCAGCCAATTCTCCATTCCATTCGAGTTAGCAGCGTTTCTGTCTTGCTCTATGGTTTGGGTCGGGGACGGCATGCAGTAAGAAAGGCAACAGCGCCGACACGACACGAGCATGCAACAATATGCTCAACAAACACAAAAGTGTTTGAGGTCACTGCGGTAACCCGCATTGGAGGAATGTGAAAGCATTGACGCCTCCTCGTTTCTCTTTGCCCCTCTTTTCCTCTCTTTGCTTCACTTGTCCCTTCTCACATTTACGTGATTACGCACTGATGTAAATTCATCCAATTTCCCAATTACCACAATTAGTTGTCTTACTTAATCAAGTTCCATCAGTTTCCCATTTCGAGTTCTCAAACTTGGTGCCACGCTTCGTTTTCAAATTTGGCGCTACGCGTTGGCTCTGACCACACTTCCGATTTTTCAAATTTTCACGTTGCCCTGGCTGCGCCCACTTTTTGGACTTTTGGCTCTAATTAACTAATCACTCTATCCTCACATCATCCTCTTTCGATTACAACCATTCGTTTGGTGCTACCTGTCTTAAGTTGCTCACAACTGCTGCGGACACGACCTTGTCGACATAGCCTAGTAAAGCTGTCGTTTTAATAATGCTGTGCTAGTGTTGCATGCTCTCCAGTGCTCCCTCCCCCCTATTTTTTCTCTCATAGAAATGCAACGGCCATGTTTCGATGGAGGCCAAACCCAAAGGCGCCCACCCGTGTGCACATGTTAAAGATCCCCAGGTGGTCGAAATTATTCCAGAGACCTCCACTACGGCACCTCTTTCTTCCTTTCTTCTCTCAATCCCTCCTTTATCCCTTCCCTCATGTGCACTGTTCAGGTGCCCCCCCCCCCCAGATTTGACAGATACTGTGCCATTTCCTTTTCCCAAAAACCAATTTCCATTTCACAGTTTCTCCTTTTCCCCACCCTCCTTGCAGATGCATTCCTGCGAAACAAACTGCAGTGGCAAGCAGAGGTAAGCATTATACATGGGTTTCTCATTATGCTGCCATGCCATTCACTGGACATTCCATTTTGATGAAGCACTTGTTGCATGCCCTTATCAGCAGAGTCTGCTCCCCTGTCTGTTTTTCTTCGTGGTTCAGACCCACGTGGCTAACACTCTTATTGGTTGGAAAGTGAACGAGAGTTTTCAGTTCGTTACTCAAGATAAGTGACGAAGTGTAATGGACACTAGAAATTACTGTCTGGATAATTCAGCTACTGGTAAAGTGAGCAAAGGAAGGGTCAAGTCTTTTCACACAGTGCACAGATTGAGTATGCATGCCTAGCTATGTACAGCTCAGGAAAGCTTCGTATGCCACCAAAGGGCCACACTCAACTAATGACATGTGGCACTGACAGCAGTGGTTATATGTAGAATCCCACTGTTACGTTCCCGGCTGCTGCGTTTTCGTGAGCCAGGCCTGTCCAAGCTCTCATAGAAACCCTTGCAATACAAACTCCGCTCTTATGTCGTAACTGTGGCAACTTTCCCGCATGCCAAATCACGAATGTCACTTTGCAATAGTGGTTCAACCCATGCCGGCATTTTGACAGCCTACATTTAGCACGTGCGGAATAGCAATCGGGCCAAAGTGTAATTCTAGACTCCATATCGGCGCCTGGTCGCCACCGTATTCGGCGGCTTCCAGCGCATTGCACCCATGCAGACGCCGAGAACACTTACGGGCAGCGCGGGTCTTGTTGCAGCTGTTGGCGCAGTGCCATCACTGCTGCAGCACGAGCACAAACAATAGAAGGCGCGAAAAATAAAAGTATGGTGCAGCAAACGCTGCGTGGGCCGCGCTGTACGAAATGGCTTCAAGCTATATTTCTGTCATTCGCGTTTTCCCAGTTGCCTGCGGCTTAAAAATACAATTTCTAGATTCGAACAGACAAGGTAGGATTAAAACGGCCGCCACAACAATAGTGCAAAGTTAAACGCGCACGCGTTGCCCAAACTTCACCCGTCCTCTTCGCTGCTGCCACCCTTCCACTAACAGCTGCTCAAGCACACAGACAGGCATCGCAGGGTGTGCAGGACTTTCTGCGCATGCGAATGATTGTGAAAGCAACAAAGCCTTGGCAATTCCAGAGAAGCATGTTCCACTTAGCAGAAGTAAAATGAAAACAAGAAACGGGAAGCAACTAGGTACCTTTTTTTTTTTTACGTGTGCTTCCTGGCGACTAAGGGTATATAAGCAAAGTTTTTGCATATCTGTAAAAACCGCAGCAGCAGGGTTCCTGCTGTATATAGAGGTTGGATTTTTTGGTTTCTATTTATTAAACATTTTGGGGGATTTTTTTCAGTGCTTATTTCGAAACCCAATTTTCATTTCTGGATAATACAGTTACTGGTAAAATGAGCAAAGAAAGGGTCAAGTCTTTTGATACTTGCAGTGCACACAATGAGTATGCATGCCTAATATTATTTCCCAATAAGGAATTACGATTTCTTTTCTTTTTTTGTAATATATGTGTCACCCCTATGCAGTCACAATTCACATAGAGTATCTTGTTTGTTAGCAAGTTCAGTTGATGTACCAATAAATAATGCACAAATGGCTGTGTTTAGAGCAATTGTTGCAAGACAGAATGCTATCCCCATAATAAAAAAACGTAAATAGATTATAGCTAGAAATAAGGTTACATCTGCTCGTGATAAATGCAAGGGCATTTCTCACTTGCGACACACTGCTCGCTCCTTCACTAAAACAACGAAGTATGAACACAGCAAACGCCTTGCAGGAAGAAAATTTCGGACTGTAAAGAGAGTAACCGCAGCAGAAGTCCAGAAGTAGCTAGAGGGCCTCTGAACACATAGTGTGCATGATGGCGGCTGCGACACAAATGCCGGTGCATCGTCCCGGAAGGGAAGCCAGAATATGACACTTTTCGGGAATGCTTGTTCTTGGTTTCGCTACATGGCTTATTATGGTTACAGACATTTTTAGTGTCCTTCATGCTGTGAATAAAATCGCAACCAAGTGACGGTTCTGATAAGATGGCAGCCTATGAGCGGAAGACGCTGCACTACAAGACTAAACTTGACGAAGTAGATGATGCTGCTGGTCTGCACACGGCGTGTGTCTAAAGTAGCGGATCAAATTAATGCTGCAAATTGTACAACTCCACTGCTTTATTCGACAATTCTGTTGTCTCGCTGCACTCCCGGCTTCAGCACTTTGCTGCTCTCTTGCCACCGATTGTACCTCCATTCAAGCGCCAGCAAGCTGTGGCATACATCTCAAAGATACTGACCTCTATTTATTAAAACGGAATTTCATGAAATGAATCAGGCGTATATTTATCAGTTTTTTGTTTGTTCAAACCGAAAACTCCAACCTCTAGTTATATACTAGAGAAGATGAAGTGCCAAACATATGTTCCAACAGTCCGGAGACAAAAATGATGTTGACTGCCTGATGTATGCCTGCCGAAGCACGAAAATAAGTCTTTAATTTGTTGCTGTTCATGCTCAAAACTGCTTTTTGCTATCCTTTTACATGCACAAGCTACTGGCATGAAAGCCCACAACTTGCATCAAGCTTGACACTGTGGCGAAGAATGTTTAACATGTTAGATAATTCTTTGCTGCAGCTAGTGAGAAAAATTCATGCGCCATGTATATTACAGCATGCATGCGAGTGAGCAGTCCTCTAATGCATTGAAGTTGTCACCTGAGTTCCACCTTGAAGAACACGACCTTTTGCCCAGTCGGGCCCCAAAGCGCTGCCTGGCAGAGCGGGATCTCGCTGCCCTGAACACAAAGAGCGAGACTTGTGAGAAATGCTTTGTGCACTCTTGCTGCAATATAGCTCATTGTGAGCCGCCGCGGTGGCCCAGTGCCTTATGGTGCTCGGCTGCTGACCCAAAAGACGCGGGTTCAATCCCGGCCGCGATGGGGGCAATGGAGGCGAAATTTCGATGGAGGCAAAATTCTAGAGGCCCGCATACTGTGCGTTGCCAGTGCATGTTAAAGAACCCCAGGAGGTCAAAATTTCCGGAGCCCTTCACTAAGGCGTCCCTCATAGCCTGAATCACTTTGGGACGTTAAACTCCCATAAACCAAACCAATAAGCCATAAACAGCTCATTGTGAAAAAGCTGCCTCAAGAAAATAAAGGCAAAAAAAAAAAATCCCTGCAAAATGAAGCATTTATGTACAGTGCCAGGTGCTAAAGATGTATGCCCCAAGTAATAACTGATTCAGTTCTCGGCAAACTTTTTTTCATGCTGCGCTGCCACTGACAAGGCGGGATGCTGCATTGTCACTTTACATGCAGCATCTCATCCAGAATTGTGACTTGGTTCGTCACGTGGACTAGTTACCTAGACCTGGGATGCAACAAAGTTTTCTTCCTCTCAAGCTGCATTTAACTTTTCAGGATGGCTTGAGGACAACGCATATCCCCTTCAGGCACTGGGTCTACATATGTGGACGCGATTTAAGCCTCCTCATATTTTCGTACAGAAGACGAATTTCCACCTTTGAATACCGCGCTCTTACCAATTTGACTCTCCCTATCAAGTCTGTGGTGCCATCTCTTGCAGCTACAGTGAAATGCGTTTGTAAAAAAAGAAAAAGAAAATATGTGCATCACGTCATTCTTTGGCAGGATCAGTAAACAGCTTTCTTTTTTGCATTCTAGCTTTACAAATGGTCGTGAATGATGCAATACAGTGCTCGGAATATGACTATAGGTTAATGTAGAAATGGCACACAAATTTCTATCGTCACAGACAAAAAAAAAAAATGCTGTGGCGGACGTACAAAGTGGCGTGTCCACATACGTGGACATGGCGCCTTAATGCCAAAAATATCAAAGTGGCGTTTTCTCGCCACAACGCGCCGTTTTTTTGTGCACGTACAGTAGGAAATGGGCTTACTGCTTACGGGCGTTGAAAACTATGCTTGTACAAGCGAACTTTGGGCGAATCCAGTGCTGAAGCGTTTTTCATGAAAACAGCCGATGTAGAAGCACCTCCAAAGAAATGCGGCCGACCGAGCAATGAAGACCCGCAGATGGTCGCAAAGAGCCGTCACTTAGCTGAGCCACTGCCAACACAGTGTGCTATGACCAGTGCTTAAAGTAAAGGAGGTCTAGGAGGGTCTTAGGCGCCCTACCAATATTCAAAAAATAGATCTGAGACCACGTGTGCTAGATTGTAGAACAGATGAATCCGGAGGAAGCAACAATTTTCAGTGGCAGTCAAAACATTTTTCCCTACCATTTTGATAATTTGGCTGCAGCTTTTAGCAAGAATCATTATATTTTCTATGACACCCGAGACGGAGAAAAATAGAAAGTGGCAGGGGATGAAAAAGGGGAACACACCATGGTCAGTTCAGAGCTGGCCTCTCAGCTCCAAGGCTACAAAATAACTATCAGCGCATTGGAAGAGCGAGGGGACAATTTGTTTCAGGTCTCTGACATAAACTGAGGAAGCAACGGCCTTTAAACATGACTTCTCATTTTTGTAAAAGCCATGTGTAAAGCAGGCCGCAAGATGCTATCTCTCTCTCCCTCTCCACCTGTGCTCAGATCACTCGAGACCCCTTCGATGCAGCTGGACTGGAAGCATTACTTATGATGAAAGCAACCACTGGCCCCAACTTCTGAACACTTTTAATTACACAACGGTGCCGACGTGAAGGCTGCGCATCTAAAAGCCACGCTCAGTGCTCAAAATACTGAATTTTCCTCTGCCTGTCGTCACAGAATGACTGCTTTTATCTGTTTTACAAGTCATGAACTACAGAATAATTCCCTGAAGCGTATATTCTCACAGTTAAACATTTATTCATATCTAACGATGTTAGAAAAGGCAGGGAAATGTAGCAGTGTTTACGTTCATGTATCAGGTTTAAGGCGCTATGTCCACAAATGTGGACATGAATAAAATATGCTTAAATATGAATATTTTTACGTAACTTTTTGCACATAACTTCTACTTAATCTACTGATTGTCATTTATACAAAAAAGTATTTTTCCTTTCAGCAGATTTAAGTGGCGCCTGAAGGGAATATGTTGCATCACCCAAGTTGCATGACGCACAGTGGCATTATGGGTGGACCGCAAAGCGGTCCAAGTGATTGTTTCTCTTTGCAGGGTGACCGTATGGCTCCTCAGTGACACTGAAATGCCTTAACACCAGCACTTCAGGTTTGCTGTTTACTGTGTAATTCAGGGCTGCAGAGGCACATGACACCCATCCCATATATAAAAACAGCAGCAATCCGGTCTGACCTACGGATATACCATAACCATACATTTCCAAAGTGCCCTCGGGTCAAAAGCTCAAGGAGCACCCAGTGTTCTGTGAAGCAAAAGTTATGCGATAAGCAAGCACATAAAGCTACCTAAAATAAAACTGAATACAGGGTGGCCCAAAAGTGAATAGAAAAAATGCACTGGACAGTTAACCAGTGTGGAATACAATTCAGCGACAGCTGTTAAGGTATATTAATATTTTCTTGATACACTAAAGTAGCGAATATGAAAGCAACTTCATGTCTGTACAGTTATGGTGTGCTCTTTAGTTTTCCATACATACTTGTTTTCTTTGACTAGTGCACCTCTTCAGTCTGCCGCTCTAGGAACATGGTGCCATTGCAGGTCACCCTCTGCTCATGCAGCGCATTTTGCAGCAGCCATTACCAATAGACCGTGCTGCATTCTTCGACTCTCGCCAAGCTCTCCTTCCTCCTTGCATGGTAACCACCCTCCAGTTTGGCATTCCTAAGCTTTTGCCATACCCTCCGCCTTCCATGATAGCCACCTTCCAAATGGTTCCCATGACAACCCCTTTCTGGTGATGCCTTCCTACACTCTCGTCATACCCTCCTCCTTCCACGGTAACCATTCGCTGGTTGGGGATCCTTTTGCTCTTGCAATACCCTCTTCCTTTCACAGTAACCGCCCTTCAGTTACGCATTCCTCCGATCTTGTCATATCCTCCCCCTTCCTTGAAAACTACCCTCCGAGTGGTTCCCAAGGCAATCCGCCCATTATGCTAACTACTACTACTACTACTATGTACTACTACTACTACTACTACACCGACATGAAAACCAGAAATGGGTTCTCAACAGCTATCGCTGTAGAAGTAAAAATTCAATAATTCGAAAAGTGTAGACAGTGGCACAATGCGGTTTGTAAGAAATGCTCAGAAAGACGTGGGATCTCTTATTAACGAAAAATTTTATTGCCGTTTGTCACCGAAAGATGGTGCTGTAGAACCACTGTACAACCTGCTGACACAATTGAAGCTCTACCTGTACCTATTTTGGCAATAAAATCTTTTATAATAAAAAAATCATATTTTTCTGAGCATTTCTGTGAAAACCAGAGAGGGAAGGCCTGTGCTTCACGTACTAACCATGGCCAGCCAATTCAGCATCCTTGCTGCCAGAAGCCTCTGGCTGAGCTGTGTCTGAACTACTGTTGCTATCACAAGTCTCGGTCCCTAAATGTGGCAAAAAGAATTGCGCAGCACCGGGGTCGAAGAAGGTGGCACCTATGCTGTTCTCCCGCACAGCCCAAAGGACTTGACAGCCACGTAGTTCATGCCTGCACACAGCATCAGCAAATATGTGTCTTTCAACTCCAATGCAGTCGAAGCAAAGGAGAAAAACAGAAGATGTTATTATCAATAAAAACAATTTCTTCAAGTCTCAGATTCATTCGCACATCAAGTACCGCCTATTACTGAAAAAAAAATTCTGCCTGCTACAAGAAACGAAGAAATAAAAAACTGAATCTGTCAGTCTAGGCATGTACCCTGTAATTGAGAAGCACAATGTTGCGGCTACAGATAAATGTCTAGATGCACTTCACTTTGAGCTGTATGCATATGCCATGAGAAAACACAGTTTCTTCATTTCTACCAAGGTATCCAAACACTTCCTCTCATAGTACATAAGATTTCAAAAGTGTACAGAGTGAATTAAAGAGCAACACAATCATCTTTTGCTAATCAGACGAAGTAATATAAAGACCATATCACGTCTTCCAAGAAACATATTTGCATGGAAGGAATTCTTCCAGTGCATCAAATCAGGCTCACTAGAAATGGAACACCACCTTGTCCACCCCCATCATTACGTTTACGGCCAGGCCATGCACCACCACTACATGTTACATGACGCAACATCATTGCACCATTTCCTTCATTCTTAGCCGAGTGTATAAATTAACTACAGCTTCTGCACGCCCCTCACCTGTTGGATACATTTACATATCACTCCCCTCTGCACACCTTGCTCACTTATGTGGCGATGGGCTGTTGGCAGACAAGCACTGTGTCAAGTCACTAAGTGCAACTATTTCCAGTACATTACCTAATCTGGAAGTTCAAAGTTCAGAGCTGAGTTTAGCACACAGTAATTTCCGGTCATTGAAATCCCCCAAAGGGAATGCATCTGATAGGATGGCCAAAATAATCTAAACAAATATGTGCACCTAAAGGTTTATGCAGAATGCACAGATTTGCATAAAATAATAAAATGCACCAGTCTTTGAGAGTATTCATTCTAGTATTTCATAAGGCATTGCTGTGCTGGTAAGAACAAGGAAAAAATTATGGTCGATTTGCGTTGTTAGGCCAAATGCGAATTAGGTGTGCTAGCAGTTAGGTTTTCACTTCAATTCCAGTGTTCATGGGTGGCGGCTGTTCGAATAGCAATAATGGGTTAATGTCCATATATGCGGAATTGGTCATTTTCTAGACTCATAGATCCCTGGGAGTCTTCCTAGCGCTCCTGGCGCAGTGGTGCAGCAGTCAAGTGATGCGCCACTGCCCTTCTATGGCAGGTCCTGCCATCAGTGGGACTTGGGTTGCTCAATTGGGTTGCGTTGCGATCCAGGTGACTCTTCGTGAGCAGCCTCTCACGATTAATTGAGCTGCCGCCTGACAAGGTGACCAGGTGAGCAGCCTGCCACAAAATTGGCTTCAGATAAACAGACAAACACACAACGGTTAAATGCAGGGAATGGCCACTATAAGTGCTAGCATACTAAAAGAAGAAAGGTAGGGATGTCAACCAAGCAAAATGTTGTTGGTTACCCTACATTTAGACAAGAATAAAGTGACACAGTGAAACAAAGGACTGAAACAGGCGACACAAAGTCAAGCAGCTCTCCTAATGGAATCGGCGCCAACCAATTTGTGACACCGACGAGTGGACAAGTTCCAGTAAAAACTCGCCTGCTACTAATAGCAGCCCTGCAGAAATATGCATGAGAAGCTTAAAATTACGAGGCATTCAGTTATATGTAGTTTTTGCAAATATATATTTGGGTTTTTCATCTGAACATCTTGATTAATGTGCAATACTGCTGCATTCTTACATGGGAGGTGTTCATGCTTCTACACCTTCACACCAAAAGCTCACATCATTTTCCCTTCCCCATAGGTGCCTCTGAAAAAAAAAAAAATTACATGCAAAACCTCTGGTCTAGAAGTCCTGATCTCAAAGCAAACCATAGAAGATGGAGATTAAACACTACTGAACATTACATACCTCTGAGCACTGAAGTTGCAGAAAATTGAAGATTTCTCCTGCTTTTAGTCTACTAAGTTAACATTTTCCGTTGCACCAACCTTTCCATTGTTTTTTTTTCACTACTTCTAAGCTGTAAACTAACAGTTGTATGCTGCTACAGCATCTACTGAAGAAGAAATAGAAAATGGTTCAGGGAATAGGCACTACAGCAATGAAATTCTTCTGACCTGCTGTCATACTATGATTGTGCCCAGTAACATGCTAGTAAAAAAATGTGAAGGAGATGGAACCAACGTGTTTGCGATATATTTTTTTCCTTGTGTGCAAGCAGCCGCACAATGTATGAAAGCACTCATCCATGCTTACACCAACTCTGTAGCGATGCCGCCATTGCCAACAACTGCCACCAGTCTGGCACCAGCAAGACGACTTTGGAGCATCTGGAAAATAGAGAGAAGACCAGTGCTTTATACACGGCATATTTCTAAAGGTACTTGGCAAAATAAGCCAAAGAAATGTTGACTTGTTGCTACCTGGACAGTTTCAGTGTCTCGAATGCCCATAACCAGAGGGTTGTCTTCAAGAATTAACTAAAACATGGAAAAGGGAGAAAGGGGTGAGTTCACAACGTGCTGAACACAAAAAGCATTAGCCTGTAAGCCCAATAATTATATGTGGACAGTACCTGAGGCCTTGCACCCATGCAAAGGCAGATCAATCCATATGAGACAACTCGGCCACTTTTCAGAGAGACTGTCTGCAAAATAGTTTCTTTTTTAAAATCTCAGTTTAGTATACAAAGCAAATTGTGTTCATAAATTTTTCTCATCAAACTGATGAAAGCGGTTTGTAGTAGTATCCATAAATGTTAGATGTTGCAAAGACTCACTCAGTGTTTTGAGACATTATCATTAAGAATGTGCTATGCTTACATGTGCACTGGAATCCAGGGAGACCAGCACATCTTGCAGCACTTTAATGTTGTTGTACTGCTGCTCCAGGTAGCTCAAGGAGCGTTCTTCAATGTCAAAGCTCTCCATCACCCTGCATAACTAGAATTTGGTACAAATACATGCATTTACAAGTTGACACATGCAACGGCCTTCACTTTCTATAAACTGGTTCACAAATCAAACTTACTTATAGATATTTGCAAGCGATTCTGCACGGAAGCACTCCATACACTCAAATTTTACATTTGTACAACCAAAGACAGCAGATTTATGCTCTACAAGTGAAGGTAGCGATAGGAATTGTTCAGATAGATTCAGTTAAGTAATGTCCTCTAGGCAAGAAAGACGACGTGAATATGCTTCCCAAGTCCAAGTCACTAGTTCAAGTGAGTAGGTTGAGGCTTCAGCTCTAGACATGAGGTATTAAAGCCATATGAGGCAGCACAATGCACAGACAAGACATGTTCAAAACAACAGTTCAAAAATAGGTATGTTTACATGACTGTATGTGTGGCCATGCAAAGAGAAAGAAAATGGGAGAGAATCTTCTACCTTTCTGAAAGCTAGGAGAGGACTTTACCTAGCCGCTGGACCTGTTATCAGAATTGTTGCTTTTTCCCTCTCCCTTAGCAAATGCCAGATGAGTAGACCCTTTCGCCTTTCTTTTTTTTTTCTTCAACACAGAAAATTACTTTACTGCACATGTAATGTTTTTATCATTTACCACACACTATAAAAGAAAGAGCCATCTGTTACATGAAAAATGAGTAATAAGAAACCCGGGAATAAAGCTGAAACTACGAATCATGAGTGAATACGCAGCAGTGGCCATTGTGATATTGATGTAGCCAGTACAATTATGATGTTAGAGACTGGTAAAAAGTTCAAATTGCAGCTTATGTGGATGGACACTTTATTATCACTGAGCTTTTCTTCCTATCCCAGCGTGTGAAAAAAGCAAATGCTACACTTTCACTAATGCCCATGTGCTAGCTTGTCAAATGTAACCGATCAAACTTATCAGATAGGGAGGGGCATGGCAACAGATTTGGCGGAATAACTAACAGTGCGCAGTGCAGTTACTCAGAAAAACTTACCCAATAACCGATGACAGACGATTACAGTGAAAATTTTCAGTGTGAAAATGCGAAGTCGTGCGTCATCAACTAGTGATGTAATGTTAATGTGCGACATAAGGTTACCTACCTTCACTATATTCGTTGCAGCTTTTACTATAGGCGACGAAGTTATAAGCAGGATCGACTCCTCTGGACAATTTACGGCCAGCTGAAAAAAAGGTCGACAGAAAAAGCACGGGGATGCATGTTCGGACTGTCAGCGCCTCAAACTCAAACCTGAATTGAGCCTAGTGCACCAAAACACAGTGTGTGAAAAATTTTCCTGCTGAAACTTCTTTAGTGAAGCTTACCTGCTCCGCACACGACACCCCCGCAATGCCTCCACCGATCACAACAAACGTGCTTTTGAGATCAGACGCTTCCTCTGCAGGAACATCGGTGGTGTCTTTCACGGCTTTCATGCTGCAGGCGGCTTGCTAATCAGTCTTGATTTCAGCTACTTACACAACTAGAATAATCACTACCGCTTTGGACTGCGTGATTAGGAACTAAATCTGCCCCTCTCGCTCAGGACTGCGTGACTAATAGAAAAAATAGGAACTATGCGACTATCGCTTCTGAACGAGACCGAAAGCAAACGCGAAGCACATGTTGGAGCATTGGCTACAACTTGTGCCGGATGCGTACGGCCACATTACGACTACAATTCAGTTTCGGTTTTAAATTATTTCTTCTTGTGCCTTCAGTTTGTCTCAACTCTTTTGTAGCCCAGGTATTTTGCGTGTATTTTTACACCACAATCCTTTCGTGCTTTCTAAGGTGCCAAGAGAAATTCATGCGCCAGCGTCACTAGGCTCAGCGGCATGCTTTTTCGCAACGTCGCGAATCCCTTCAACGCTTGTACCGTCCCGTCGCTCCGTGCATTCCTATTTCTGGAACTGCGCTTTCGGAACACCATCGCTGACCAGATTTTCTAGACAAAATCGACACTCTTGAAAACTGGAGTTGCACTCGCTTTGCGCACGAGCAGCTGCCAATCCTCGTTCTTTAATTTTTACTTCCCACTCCTTCATCCCTTCCCGACGGCGCAGTTGAGGTGTTTATCGAGAGTGAGGCAGTTACTGCGCCTTTACTTCCCTCTCAGCTATTTCTTTTTAAACCTTACATTTTCCACTTCACAAAGACTCCAATTTCCCTTTTCATGAACAGAGTTCAGGAAGGAAAGAGTACACTTGAGTGATGACTCAAAAAATCAACTTTATTTGATATTAATTTATTTATAGTGCTCTCTAAATTCAACAACACAATGGCAAACTGGAAACATGGTCGAAAACTGCATATCATTGGTTTTCTTTTAAGGCACAGAGCATACTGTGAGGAATGTCAATAAATAAACCTGATACATGTCCCTCTATTCACAAACAATTGCATGCCTTGGTTTAGCCAACAGTGTACACATACGAAAGAGGCAGCACTACTTCAGCTTTAGATGGGCTGTAATACTGTCACAAAATATCACAGAATTAGCAACCACACTTGCATGCCTCACAGCAATGATGTTGCAGAATTCCTGATATTCCCACAAGGCCACATGTACCAAACTACAGATATGCGACAATAATGAAAGATCTCTTCTAGACAGCTGGATGCTCAACAGCACCCCAAAATTGCATTGTTGCATATTTAGCATACAGCAGCTTCGCTCATGGGAAAGAAACAAAAAGAAAGGAGTGGACAGTCAGCTGATACCGAATAGCACTCCACAGCATTTGCTGTATTTTATGCTCAGCAACTGCCGAACAATAAATTACAAGCAGCACAGTGAGGCCTGTAACAACAAAATACTTCTTAAAAAAAGAAAAAGCAGTGGGTGTTTACAGTGCATCACTACTTATCTAAGATTATTGCCATCACATTTTCCATACTACCTCCTGGCACATTCGCCCCTTGTACATTTCGCTACAGGGGATAGCCTCAACAAGGACACCGAGGCAATGCAGTTCTCAACAAACAGAACAAAAAGGGCAAGACTGTAGGAAAATTCGACAGGAAGTCGGTATTCTAGTCGGGCAGCTTCATTCCAACTAACAGCTAATGTCCGACTGCAAATTGCTTGCATCACACAAAAACTGCAGGTACCAGATGCATTCAAGGACACAGGAACAGATTACTAGCCATGCAGCACAGCGCTGTACAATGCGACTCAATGAGCCATTTGAGCCATCAACTGGACAGTCATACAGCTACCCTTTGGATAAAACGAAGGGGCTTCCAGTTTAACAAAACCAAAAAACATTTGTATACATAACGAATGTGATTACTTATGCATTGGCTAGCTAATTCAAAACAGATCTGTGCATTGGCTGGCCACCAACCCCTTCTTTACCGGGTGAAAATAACACAGGGGTTTACAAAAAAGTCCCTCCCACAAACTTAAACATGGGCTTTAACTTGCATAACAGATGCCTCTCGTGACACACTAACCGGCTTGCAGTCAAGCTGCAGGATTACTTCCTGTTAGTGAGCTTTTTACACAGGCAGTGTGTTTACAAGGATAATGCCACTACAGTGTTCTTGCAATGTCTTCAAAACTATTGATTCTCTCACCAAGCACCCAGAGCTGCCGCTCCAATTAAAGCAGTGCCAACGCAATATTCATACCTTAAGAAAAGGCCACCTCCTTCAACTGACCTGGTAGAGATGAGTTTGGGCATTTGAATCGACACACTGAAAATATGATAGCTCTGTCAAGGTCTAGACTGCTGGAACTAAATGAAATATTCGAAATCAAATGTGGTTTTCAACTAAGTCAGTCCTTTGAAAACATGGCGAACAGGTAGAGAAGCTGGTGGTCAAGAGTACATTGTGACTGCAAAGTGTGACGGATGATAAGTGCACGCCTGCAACTGCAAGATAATGGTAGCACTTCACCAAAATGGCGGCGCCCATTTGCAAGCGAAGACCAATATCCCCGATCATTGAGCACACAAGCACCGCCTGATCATGTTCTGGCACATCTGTCCCATGGACTAGTACGTAGCTGTTGTGTTGTGGCGTACCAAGCGGGACAGCAAAAAGGACAACGCCACTGGGGGCGCCCGATAAAAACAGGCTGGTCACAGCTCACATCTAGCATGCGTCGAACTTTCGCATACTATGAATGGATTTTGGACATTCTCTGTGGCTGCTCCATGCCTCATGACGACCACAAGGCTGTGGTAGTGCCGCGATAGTAGGAACTGAAACGTGCAGGGGATCTGTTTCCTCCTGCTCTTTGGGAGATGGACAGTCCCATTCAGGGGAACAGAAAGTTGAACTCGAGGAGGAGGAATTCGATGACCTGGTTCTGCTGCATCATGTCTAGTGCAAGGTTCCGGGGCTCCTCGCCTGAAGACAGCAATGTGGGCCCAAACACTATGGCCAGGTTTTGGATGTGCATGCGGTTCTTGTCGCTGTGCTCTGTCACCCTGCACCATGGCAATGCAATATAAGCGATTAGGACAGACACAAAGGGTGTGGAGTGCGCAATGCTCACTTCTACTGCACCCACCCAAACCACAGTAAGTGCAGTCAGCGAAGCCAGGCAGCATTTCTACGTTCTAACTGAACATATGAGGAAGATGTAGCACCTTTTTTCACAACACTGCAAGGTGTGGACGCTTGCACTGCTGCAATACTTATGAGTCATAATCCTGAAAGAGTTTACTGGGTGAAAAACACTGCTGTATTTATATAAAGATAACTGCTGAATATCATTTAGCAAAAAGGTAAAAAAAATCGTAAAATAGTTCAATATACAAGAAATTCGTAATTAAAATTTCACCAAAAACTCCCACAGTAGACGCGAAAATTCAGTGAAAGGACTGCAGCCGGGAGATTTTCGAAGCCGCTCACGTGACTGCAGAGGCCACAAAGAAACTGAGCGCCATATGCTAGTTAGGCTGGCTTCCCCACACAGCATTGCGAGCACGCGGTGGCGGCAGGTCAAATGCCAGTTATGGTGGCTTCGCCGCATTAAAGCAAAGAATGGGACACCAGAACGAAAGCTACCAACTCACTACCTTCATGACAGTCAATCTGAGCATGGGATGGTTAGTGGAAGTCTACAAGCGACCATGCTGCAGGTTCCAGGGCACTACTGACAGATGCGAGGGGCGCAGACGGGTGCAGGCCACCTGGCTAACAACTGTTCATGCCGATATATATTCTGTTGCGGTATTGGCAAGTGCGAGATAAAGTGAGAACCATGGTGCAAACACCCGCCGCACCACTACCAATCTATCGTGCAGCAAAGCCAAGCCTGCCCTCCGACATCTGAGCGGGCACAGCTTGGCACTCTGCAGTTCGATATATCCATTTCATGACAAACCACATTTGATATATAAAGTGAAAATTGCATGTGTTTGCTAAAAATATTCAGGAACAGTTCGATTGAACAAAATTTCATCAAAAGCACATGTATGGGCAGCGTAATTTAGCCAGTGAAAGGACGGCAACTCAGGCAACCTTTACTAAAGAAACGGGAACACCTTCTCCGAAGCTTTAGCGCCGTTTCGACGATGCTCGGGGCGATTCCTAAGACCGCAAAAAACCGAGCACCACTTAAGTTGGCTTCTCCGCACAGCATCAATAGCATGCAACGACCGCAGGCTAGGGTGGGTTCTTCGCATGGCAGACATGTCGCGCGGTAAACTGTATGTTAGAGTGAAAGCTATCCCCGTTTTGACTCCCTCTGCGACAGTAGACATGAGTGTAGGATGGTTACTACAAGGCTACAATCATCCATGCATGTTGTTGCTTCAGGGATGCTGCCGCGACGTGCACGAGGCGTGAACGCGTGCTGACCGCTTGGCTGCCAACCCTCCATGCTGCTGTGCCTTCTCTGGTGCTGCTGGCTAGTGCAAGATAAGAGCATAAACCTTGGCACGTCGCCGCACCGCCACTACTCAAATGAGTAGTGAGGCTAAGCCTGCCGCCTGCCACCCAAGCAAATGTCGCTTGCACTGGAGAGTTCTTCGATATCCCCAGCGAAAATCTTTCCAAGTCCAACTGGTTTATAGAACAATTCCCAGGTGGCTACAGTTGGGACCAAATTGGTTACTGTTGGAACCAAGTGGGAAAGATTTTCGCCAGGGATATTCGTTTTATGACCAGCCACGTTTGATATATAAGGTAAAACTTGCATGTTTTGTTAAAAAATGCTAAAAAGAGTTGAATATGGCCAATTTGTAATATCCGTGTTGATCATACTGAGGCTTACAAGCTACTGCTGCTCACTCGCAGCAGTACTGGAGACATCACTCACCTCAGCAAATGTCTCAGCAGGTACTTGAGTGTATCATAATTAGGTCGTGGCAACTCAGTCAGGAGATCTCGAAACATGGCCAGCTTAGTCGTTCTCGTAGGTTGACCTGCGTAGACAAAAGGTTCATTAATTCACAACTTGCCCTCGTGAACAACACACTGCATTTGTGAGAGTGCAACAGTATTACAAGTATTAAGCTTCCTAATTATAAAAGTGTTTTGGTCACTGTGCTTGTAACACTGTGACTAAGTTCAGCAGGTTTACAATGATGTGTTAAAGTAGTGCCACAATTTGTAGGCAGTAGGCACTGTCTCGTGCAATCGTGCAATGCTCTGAAAACAGAACATACAGGCAACCTTTTACTGTTGTGAACCACAAATTAAGCCCTGTTATACACTGCATACTCAGTAAAATTTAATGACATTACTTGTGAGATATCTTTCAATAACATCAAGTAAAACCTCATTTGCTGAGTAACACCACGCACACATTAAAATGCCAAGACAACATAACAATAGTACTTCAGCAGAATTTTCCATGGAAGAAAAATAAAAGTGCAGCGTACACAGTTATAAACTTTAGCTGATCAGGCCTAGGTAAGAAATGGGACACAGAAGTGCCAGCTGCTTGTCTGAATTTTCCGCACACAGCACAAAGAAAATGAGCTGGCTTTGTTAAAGATATAAATGCCACTAAATTTGCATCTAGGCCATGCAGTGGAGCTCTAGCAGCACTACTGGCATTACTATGCTATGGAGGACAATGCTCTCGCACATTCAGGAGGGTTGATGGAGGGTTGATGATGGGTCATGGAGGGTTGATGATTAATTTCGACCATTTGGGGTTCTTTATGCCCGCTAAATCCCACATCACGCAGCAGAGTGCCTTAACCATCGAGCCATCATGATGGCTTGACCTTCGAAGCGTCTTAGCCCTAATGACCCCTTTCCCTCTTTTCCTACCTTTTAAAAGAAACTTGTGTCTGCTCCTGCATCTGACAACAACAACAACAACAAAAATAGTACCTACGGCAGCCACATCATTATTTGCAGACTGACAGCTCCACCTGCCTGATCTATTACATTTCTTTATCCAGTTTTTCATTCTACTTAGCAAGTTGTAAATATTGCCACAAACGGGATTACTCACTATTTAATATCAACAATCCTTAATTTTCTCGACTGGTGAATAAAAAAATAACTGGGGCATACCAATGGCCTTGAGGAACTTGTTGAACAGGTTGTAGGGAAAGAGTGGCTCTTTCATGTGCCGAAAGAACATTTTGAGCGCCCCTGTCAGCACATGGATGTCCTCTTCTAGTGTCAGCACGCTGTAGTCATCTGCAAGGCAGCAACGAATGTGCAAATAATTTCAGCAGCACCACGACAAACCCATTGAGCTCATTGCAACAAAAAATATTACTGCTCATTTATAGCATTAAGCTTAAGACAGCTTTTTTTCAAACAGATAGTGCGCAAGCAGAAGCACCGATATTTTGCACTGATGAGAGGTCACGAGAAAACAAAACTGCACAGGTGCATAGATATACATGAAAGTTAGCGAAATAAGGACTTTTTTAAGAGGTAGGTGAAAATGGTCGAGTCTTCCTGTTGCTTTATGTTGCATGCCAAGGCATAGTAAAAATCTGTAAATTAAACGAACAAACAAGCAAAAAAATGGCTGCGGTTTAGCTTTGGTTAAAGCTGGAGTGACACGATAGCTACAGCTGGCCGAATGGAACTCGCTCAGTCGAATTGCAAAGTCAGTCTTTCGCCGCTCCGTTTCGCTGGGCGTTCCTTCTTCGTCTTCGTCCCTGGACGTGAGTTCACTGCTCCCCCCTACTCGGTTTTGCCGGTGCGCCGCGTCGCCAGCAGCTGCTCCGCACCACGTGACCAGCCACGGCGCCGCCACGGTGGCCACGGGGTGACCACGCTGAAGGCTCGAAATGCTAGTGTAATGTAGCTATCGCTACAAAAAGAAATGGGTGTAAGACAACATGAATTCCCACCTTGATTGACATGGCACCGGACCTTCTGCACCTGAGAGAGGTTGCCACTTGCTCGATAAAGACCGTCAGCTGTCATGTCTGCAATGAAGCAATTAAATTCAAGCTGCTAACTAATCAAACTGAGAAGATCAGTATTTATATCCTAAAAGCAGGAAAGGAGTATTAAAGGGCACTACTAGTGCTATGTAATTTTGTTTGTGAATTTTAATGATTGAAAGTAACGAAAGTGCTATGAGGGATGCCGTTAGTGAAGAGCTCCAGATTAATTTTGACCACCTGAGGTTCTTTAATGTACCCTGACATTACACAGCACACGAGCTTTTTTTTGCATTTTGTCTCCATCGAAAAGAGGCTGCTGCAGCCAGGATTTGATTCCATAACCGTGACTTCAGCAGTTGAATGCCAAAACCATTGCGGCGAGCTTCAGGCCAGTTGAAATTTATAAAGCAGTAACTACTCATTAGCATTCACCCAAGTGTCGCCACAAGACTACAAAGGAAAGTTATAAAGCTTCCCCAGTGGGCACCTGATGAGAGCAGAATGAGAAAGACAACTACAATGAAGGAAAAGAACGAAGACACTGAGACAACCTTATTTTTAGAACGGTTACAGTTTATAGTGTGCATGTTTTTCTTTTTCAAAACTGCACACTCACACGGGTATATTATTCTTAAGAACTGTTTAGTTGCTTGGCTGCACCACACCTATACCCCTATGTTAGCCGCCTAGAAAACGTGTTCATCTGCCTCACTGCCTAGTAAAAACTTGCTTGTTGTTTGGAGCTGCCTTAATTTTTTTTTGTGTTGTATTGTTCACAAGATGAGTGTGAAACTAATTGACTTATTGCCCGCACTAGCTGTAGCCTGAAGTTTCCGAAGTCAAAGCAGGAGCTGTATTCTCTTATTTCTGTCCTTCGCAAGACTGTGCGACTGCCAGTCATGTAGTCAAACTCAGACTGGCATGGCAAATCCATAATAGTAATCCATGGCCACCACACTTCCTTGAAAGCTGCTGCACTGCCTGTGAAGTCTAGAAAGTCAGAATCCAAACAAACATGTGCCACAGTTGGTCTTCTCATCAGGCATGCAACCAAAGGTGGGGGAGGGGAGAGGGAAGAAGAGGAGACGGGGATCCAACGGCCACTCCCGAAAAAAAAAAAAAAAAAATCCTGGCTACGTGCCTGCTGCTCATACAGAACTAAAGCAAGCTTATGTATGGGCACAGCCAGCACCAATACAAAGGATAAAACATGGTGCAGAAAGTGTCAACAGCTAAAAAATTCCAAATGGAATTTGACATTCTGAGTGAAACAAATTCACTAATCTGAGTTGAGTTGGAGTGCAATGTTTATATCACAATCTACTTTTACGTTTTGTTGTATTTGAGCTCGTGAGGCCAATGGCATAACGAACGCAGGCTGGTCTGGAATTATACACAAGAGAGACTGCACATACGAAGAGAAGAGCAATGCCAATGTCAGTAATGAACTGCAGGGATTTCCCAATGGGATTTTTAAACACTGTGATAGCACACAAGGCCAACACAATTTCATTCTGCAATGGTAAAGACAACTTTGTGGTAGCGACCGTAGTACATGACCAGGGCCAACCAATAAGGAAATGACACTTACCTCGCCTCTCGATCTCGAGGATGCACTCCTGAACAAAGCGGGGCACAGTCGACCGGTCTTTCTCACACAAGTGTGCCAGTGTGCAACCAAATACTGGTTCATCCTATGGCAAAAGGCAGAAGAAACCACATGCATGCAAAAAACCTGCAGGGAGGACCAGACATGCAGGCGGACTAAGAGCAAGGCTATATCTCTGGGCCCCTACTTCTGTCATTGATCATTTAGTTTTTGTTTTCTTTTTAAAGGTTAGCTTTTCTTGCCCCTCCACCCCCACCCCCCCCCCCACCCCCTTTTTTGTTTGGCACTTGGCAGTGTGCCAAGATGCTGTGTGCCTTCGACAGCAGCACTGGTGGCAGTGGTTACCTGCGTGCGGAAATACATGGGCTTGTTCTTTTTGATTTTTTTATTTTTGCCAGTCCAGATATAACAATAATCGGTATAATGATCCCATTTTCCAGTTTTTCTCAATATCGTTAAAACTGGTTCACTGTAGACTTTATGACTATTGTATTTCTTTAAATACATTGTGGATTTTTTGTAATCAAATTGCAGAATTTTAAATTTTTCATAAATTGTGTGCCTTAACCAACAATTTTTTAAACAAAGCATTCCAATTAATGATATCAATTGAACTTGACAACAACTTGTGTCACATTCAATTCTATTGATTGCTTCAGCCCACAACCTTTTAGAGTGCCAACACAGCCAAAGCTTGACAAAATAATACTGTGCTAAACAAACCTTAAATATGCCTTTTTCCTGAAGGCTTTCCAGTGTTGGCCTTCGCACAAAGAAATGCCGAAGCTTGTCTCGAATTCGGTTTTTCCGCTCCTGGGGGCTCTGGCCGCTGCAGGAATCCACCACACTGGTTGCTGTCTGCGACTGTGGCTGCGGCTGCAGTGCGACGTCAGGTGCCGGAGTAGGCGGAGAGCCTGTCTGGCGAATCGACTTGGACCTGCTAGCTTTCTTGCTACGCTTTGATGCAGAGCTGGATGAAGGTGGAGGCGTAGTTTCTTCTGGAGGAGGTGGAGCGGGAAGTTGCTCCGGCTGCCAGCCCATGACGAGGCCAAAGCCATTGGGCTGTAATAGAGAGCCAATATATAGTGGTACATGTTGGTTGCACCACAGACAGCAATGTGGCAAAAGGGCACACCTTTGAGGGCTACGCAACATGAGGCCAGGGCTCTCAAACTTCCAACTGCAACCATGGCATCATTTTGCATCCACAATGTCCTAGAAAAAGTGTTGCTAGTTCTTCCAGTTTATTGTGCATTGTTTAGATCACATCACCACTGCCTGTGAATTACATCCTCTCTTGCAAACCTGTTTGAGCTTGCCCTTACGATTAGTTAAACTTGAAGCATTTATTTTTAACCATCTTATAACAGAAGTTGCATATGACATATTTAAAATTTTGGACCTTCTCTTCCTTTACGTATTATCCTTCATGAACTATGCAGTCTGATGCCCAGATATGTAATTAAGTTTTAACAAAAATTTTAAAGCTACATGCCAGGGTGCACACAGTTAGACATAGTAGCAGTGTTGGTTTGCAGTAATTGCTTAAGCTCTGTGATGCGTTGGCAGTGTGAGGTTAGCATGCTCAGTTGGGTTCAGAGGAAGGCCAGACTGCTTTAGCTTGTGACATGTCTGTGGTAACGTTTTTTGCGTGATAGTGTTAAGAGCCCTGTGTCACAGGAAGGCTGATGCTGTCGCTGATGACGATGATAATATGCTATAAGGAGCCAGGACCTTCAGACCCCCAAGTGATTTGCCGAGCTCGAGATCGGAAGCGAAAATGCCTAACCCCTCACAAAAGCTAAGGTGCCATTCCCATTAGACGCTCACAGCCGCCCTGAGAGTTTTTTTAACCTCGTGTAAAAAAACGCGGACCTTACCTTCAGGGCTGGTATTTATCATGTTTGCTTTATCTTGCCGCAAATGGCCGGTGCCGCCAGCTATCACACAAAATTGTTGGATCACGCTGTGATACAGCAAACATCTTTCGAAGTGACTGCTGGCGAGATGAATGTGTCTGACTGTGTGCTTTTGTAGATGGATGGGCGGGTGGATGGATATAAGTGAAATTTCGATTTCCCCCAAAAAATCCGTTAAAACTATTTTCTTGCATAATGAACCCTCTCGCCGAACTGATGTCAACTTTTCTGGAAAAAAACGTGGGTTCATTACGCAGGTATATACGGTATATGCACTGATGTTTGGCAATGCATTGAAGATACACAACTAAAAAAAAAGAAAGCTTTATTGTAGAACAACTCATAGTTTAATGAACTTTTCGATGGAAATTTGAAATCAAAATTTCTTGCCAGGCAAATATAAATCAAAATTCAGGATATAATACTGTGCCCACTACCATCATCATAAGACATGTACCTTTCGTTTACACTACTATTTCATTAGGCATTTTGGCCAGTTATTGGTTCCTTTGAGACAGAATCGTTCACAATGAGCCATAATGGGACATCTGGTATGCTATAGCATGGCACATGGGATTTAACGACCCAAAGCAGCACAAGGGCTGTGAAAGATACTCTAGTGGAGGGCTCTGTATTAATTTTAACCATCTGGGGTTCTTCGAAAAGCACCGAATGTGCACAGCACATGGATGTCTCTACATGCCACCTCTATCAAAATGCAGTGGCTGCAGCTAAGGGCTTGGCAACCTAACGCCACTGGCACTAAGCCACCACAGTGAGTAATGGTACATCTTTTGTACATTGTGCATATAATAATAATAATAATAATAATAATAATAATAATAATAATAATAATAATAATAATAATAATAATAATAATAAAACACCTTTAGGCCTTCTTCGAGGTGGGTAACACCTTAAAAGAATTCATAGCCAGGCATTTTTCTCTGGTACCTTAAACCTGGCAAACAATTATGCTAGGCACAAATAATTACGAAAATGCGCTGCACTTGTTTCGCTATCAGATAATAACTCCATCCATCTGCCCGTCTGTCTGTATGCCTAAATAATTCACACTAGCCGCTGGGTAGAAAAGAACTAGCTTACCAGCCTCTTGATAGCTGCACTGATGGTGTCAAACCATTCTTTGCTTGTCTGGACATTGTCATCTTGAAGAAGCACTTTCTGCCCAGCTGTGGTACTCAGCTGTAATATGAGTTAGAAGAAAGTGTGCTTTGAAGACGCTAGCACAGACTTGGCTTTTAGTACATGATTTGGTCACTACGGCAAATGCATGCAGCAAACGGCAGCCAATGACAAAGATAAGTTTGTACAGTGTAATACGTTGTTAAAGCAACGTTGAAAGGTAATACAGAACGCTGACAAACTGTGTCGCTTAATAAGAGGACATCATTCAAGCTCTATGCAGAAAAAACTGCACAAATAGTTTAGTGAGAAAAAATAAACAAAACTTGGCTGAATGACACACCCAGGCAGTTAAGCAAAAACTAGCAAAAATGTCTCAAATTAATCTCTCTCATTACTAACAGTTTCTTAACCAAAAAGATAGCAGCTAACAGTCATTAATTAAAGTTCAGCTGCTCTGGGGTCTTGATCAGCAATAACACTTCGGCAGAATTACCTTTAAATGTCTTGCAACTAACAATCGGTTCACAATTATACAGTGTCTACATTAGGAGGCCTTTAGTTTCATTTAGTTACTTGAATGAAGTTCAGTGTCACACTAAAAAGCGCTACAAGTAACAGTCCTTACCTGAAAGACATTCCGCCGTTTGGACTTGTCAGGGCACCAGTCTATGACTGCGCCAGCCAGGTTTATCTGAAGCTCAGCGCTTTTCCCAGCCGGTTTCTGTGCAGACATAGATCCCACTCAGGCAAAGTAGCATAGCTACATGCAGAACAGAGCATTCAGCTAAATAAAGCACTGTACATGTGTAAGGTGCCTCAGTGCCTACATTGTCAGCCCAACACTCTGCAACTTTCTTTACGTCTCCAGTTCTGCTGCAAACACCTGACAATAAAAATGAGGTCTAGAGCAATTTTGCAGCACCACAGCAAACACTGCTCTTGAGTGCAGAAAGCAGCTTGCATGGAGTGCGCCTTAGGGTACTTCCCCTTTTCCTATTTTATAAATGCACTTCCAAACGTTTGCAACATTCACCTGAAACTGGGTTTCTGGCTGCCAGGGCATATGGAAACCTTCTGCCAGATTTGGCTGTATCTACTTAACTAGCAAGCACATAATAATAAAACCAGGAGAACTTAGCTCACTAAGATAGTTCAAGCATGGTGCCCTCTTCTAAACCTTTTTCCACAGCTTCTGCAGTCTCTTACCTCCTGTGCAGAGTTTATGTCCTTGTAGAGGAACAGGTTGCGGTTGGTGAGCACCACATATGCTGGTGACCAGCTTTTCTTCTGCTTTTTGCCTGCTCTCACCAATTCTGTCTTGTTGAGAGTGCCTTGCCGAGTCACCAACTGACGGGAGAAACAAGACAAGCAAGCCAGTCAGAATTTGTCACTCTGCCGAAGATGAACTTTTGCTTTTGCAGTGACCTTTTCCTTTTGCTGCACACTTTTTCCTTTCATAGAAATAGCTGTCTCAAGGAAGCCTCCAGGGTACTTGGCTCCCTTGGCAGTAGTAGCCAAAATTATATGTAAGTATGTATGTACCGCTGCCTGCAATCTTCTCACGAATGCTTGAGCGTGTGACTTGGACTGACATTAGTACTGCACAGCATTGGGAGTTGTAGACTAGACTATGCTACGTGTTTTCGAAGGCTGATGATAATGGGAGCCCTACAGCCACCCTAGCATGATGTCGGACCTAGCCACCACCGCTCTGCAGTAGTACAGTGAAATCTCGTTAATTCGAACCTCGACAACTCGAATTTTCGGATAATTCGAACTACACTACTTGGCCTGGCGAAGCTCCATACAGATCTGTGTACAAAAAAGCCCATTAATTCGAAAGAGAGCCGATTCCACTACGGATAATTCGAACTACGCGCCACCACGCCTGGGTGGCCCGGCACACAACATGTGGCCAAAAAAGAAAAAAAGCACCTCCGCATAGTTAGAGGTTGCGCATGTCCTAAACGGGGACAGAAGATGGAACCAGATAAAACCGTGAAAGCGGTCAACTTGGGCTATCAGCGCGGACCAATCAGGGTGCGATTGCGTCTGACTTTTGCCTGCTTCTAAAACATGGCCGCACCTGCCGAAGCGGCCTCTCGCTTCACCACGAACTCGTCGTTGCCGCTACACTGTGCCTCATGTTCACGGCAAACAAAAGTCGCACGAAGCTTTCGCTTTGTCTGAAGATGCCTGCAACACAAAGTTTTAGTGATGAAATGCGCCAGATTTTCAGAATGCTTCTAGAATTTCAAGGCTGCTAGGCTTAGCCACTACACGTCAGTTGACGTCAAAGAGGTTAACTATTTTGCTTCAGAAAGGGGTCACGAAGAATAATTCGTCCTCTTTGTCGTCATTGAATAAATAAAAGCTTAATTGTAATTGCACAGCTGTTCTTTTCAGAATTTTACTAAGCATATGGAATCATTCCGTTTCTAAATCCTGGCGGGAGTGGTCTGGCGGCAGCCGCCCGTTTTTCACTGCTTGTAGTGCTGCACGGCTGCGGTGCGTCGGCGTTCCGCCGCGCCGCTCAAAACAGCTTGCACAACCAGACAAGCGCTGGCACTCTGCTAAGTTCGCTTCCCCCCACTTGCAAGAGCTAACGTCATAAGGCAAACACACCGTGATGTTATCGCTGCGCAGCATCTTGGTGAACTGCCAAGAAATGCTTTGTGGACCGTGACAGTGCGAAACAAAGGAAAGTGTTAACGCTTTTTTTTTTTGCAAATTGTTACACAAAAATCGGGGGTGGGTGGTTTCATTATGAGAGTGTGCTCATTACGCGAGTAAATACGGTACGTATATCGTAATGCAAATGGTTCTTGTCAGTTTTTCCGAGGCCATTCGATAATTCGAACTTCTTTCCCGGTCCCGTGAAGTTCGAATTAATGATCTTTTACTGTAATGCCAATACAAGGCATGCGCTTAAGCATTCATGTTAAGCTAGAAACTGGCGATATATTTGTGTACATATGAGCATGTATGCAAGTGTATATGCATGCATATAAACATGTTTGTGTGCATGTATGTGTGCACATATGTATGGAAGCATGCATTTGTGTGGGTTATAATATTTTGAAGCTGCATGCAGACTGTGGGGTATGCCATGTGGGGGGTTTCGAATTAATTTCAACCACCTGGAGTTCTTTAATGTACACAAACATTGTACAGCACACACGGGTTTTTGCATTTCACCTCCACTGAAAGGTATCTGCCAAGGCTAGGGTTTGATCTCCCAATTTGGGCTCAGCAGCCAACTACCACAGCCACGAAGCAACTGTGCTGGGTTAATAGCTAAAACTGATGTCATACTATGATGTGACCACTTTCTAACCAATGACAAGGGGCACTGGGTGCCAACCACTCAGTTTTGAGCTGTGCCCGCATTTCATGCGCCCTGGTGACTCTCTCTTAAAGCAAAGTGCAAGAAAATTTTATGTTGTCTAGAAATACGGCCCGTAATGCGCTCGGCATGTCATAAATCTAACCTGAACAAAGTCCCACACTTATTAGAAAACTGATACTGTTATTACAAGCATGTTGTTACAAGTTATTTGAGCTTGTGAGGCGGATGCTCAAATCACTAGGCCACTGCTATGGTAAAAGAGGGCCATAAATGGGCATTACCACAAATGGTGGATTTGAGCTTGAACATATCAATGACCGTTGAAGGGGTGGTTGGAGAAGGACCCTTTTCCTAAACATTTCAACTCAGAGATTCCGACCACCAGGCCAGGAGAAAACTAGTAACCACTGAAAACTGCTGGGTGCCCAGAGGCACTAGGTATCGAACCCAGCGCCTCTCACATGCTAAGTGGATGCCCTTATCACCAGTCCAACGCACTGGCAAAAAAAAGCCACTTTTTACGAGAGTTTGTAACTCCGTAGCAGATTAAACAGATAAAAAAACTAAGAGCTATCGTCAAGCTGGGCCCATTTAGAGTGAATGAATGGGTGTGGAGTGAAAGGCTAAAGGTTAAAGTGAAGCTTGGCAGTCCAAGGATTGGCACTGCGGCATAGTTTTTCACATGTTCAAGGGTGAGCACCATGCCGAAAGGCGATGTAGTCATCAGGAGCACGAATGCGCATGCCACATGTGAAATAGGCTTCCATGCATTTCTGAAACACTGCAAGCAGTTAACAATTTGCAGCATATGGTGATGCGTTCCCTTTCATGTGGCATTCTTGTAGGCTCCTTGTCTGTTGTACAGGTCATAATGAATCGGAAGCCTGCATTGTCTGTGGAGATTTAGGCTGAAAATGTTTTTGCAAAAGCTGTGCCAGTAGCGTCATCAGTGGCAGAGGAATGAAAACTGACAACTTGGAAACAAAAAGTGTTCCGTGTTTGCAGGAGGTCGCTTTCAGCAGGTGTGGTGAATTCAAGTGATGGCGTTTGCATCACTTGCAGCACACACTTGCAACTCGTACACACTTGCAATGCATACACACGTGCAACGCGTACACACTTGCAACACGTGCACGCCTGCCGTGGTTTCTACAGGCAGCAGTGAGCCGCCACAGTTATGGGGACGAGTGGTTTAGTGTACTCTGCTCCATGCATCATTTCCATTGGCTGCCCTTTAACTAGTTTTGGTATGAAAAACGAGGTTTTTTGCAAGCTCTTACTGATGCATTCGCTTCCATTACAAACACCATCTTTTGTTTTTAGCACTCTCTCCTGACATGCTACTAAAAATAGCCTTTACAGGGAGTGAAAAAATAGTGTCACAGTTGGCCTCTAAGTGTACACAACACCTTGTGATGAAGCACCCTTGTAAAGAGAGGAATACCTCAAAAAGAAGGTGGGCAACACAGCAATAAAGCTATCACTGTCAATTTTTCACAAGGGGGTGAAAAGTCATTTATTTCAGTTTCAGTTCAAGGATCACAAGCTGTTGAGGAACAAGCAAAAATGGAAAGTTAAGAGTTGAGAGATTAGCAAACTTTAGCCAAAAAATTCAACCAGTGCAACACTAGACTACTGATGCATGCTGGCCAAAAACCAGAGTGCTGCCCTCAATCTTGCAGTATTGTTGGACTGGTTTATGGTTTATGGGGGTTTAACGTCCCAAAGCGACTCAGGCTATGAGAGACGCCGTAGTGAAGGGCTCCGGGAATTTCGACCACCTGGGGTTCTTTAACGTGCACTGACATCGCACAGTACACGGGCCTCTAGAATTTCGCCTCCATCGAAATTCGACCGCCGCGGCCGGGATCGAACCCGCGTCTTTCGGGCCAGCAGCCGAGCGCCATAACCACTGAGCCACCACGGCGGCTTGTATTGTTGGACTGATTATGTGATTCTTTCAGGTTAGTTTTTACACCATCCCTATGTGTCAAAAAAGTAAAAGAGATTATAGTGTGCCTTGCCTTTGCCTTGTATCTTAGATTAGTCTGACCACTTTTAGTCCTCTTTTCCCACTCTTTTGTCACCTAGAAAAGAAAAATAAATGCTGGCCCAGTCTAAAATTGCCTCTGCAAACATGCCCCAAATCTCACCAATGTAACCCACCATCTGCAACTTCTGTTACCCACACCTCTTTGATTATACTACTATCAAGCAGCAGCTCAGGCCACAGCCTTTGCCGTCAAAATCTCTAGTATGAAAGAATGCGTGCGCGCATGCATTAGTTAAAGTATACTCGCAAGCTATCAAGCACTAGCTCAAGCCACCTGGTCTTCTCACCTCTAGAGTGTCAAAGGTCTCAATGGCCTCTGCCACAGAGGGTCCATGCAGTGGGTAATCCTCGGGCAGGATCATGGAACGCGTCCTTAGAGCCCGGGCATGCTTTGAGTCTGAATGTGCTGAGGAGAGGGGCAGCACTGGTGGAGGTGTGGGTTTCAGCCGATTCAGCTTGGGTGTCAGCGTTGGCCCAGTGGGCGCGTAGTGGCCACCACGCACGCCGCTGCTCTCGGCTGTTGGTGGCAGGGCCCTGCGGTCCCATGGCAGGTTGTGCTCAGAGCAGGAGTCGGTCTCCTCCTCAATGGAGCTTGTTGGAACCAAACGAGGCCTGTCACTGGTCACCTGGCTTGGGTCTTCTGCCGAGCTGTACCACTGCCAAGAAAGAAGGGGGGGAGGGGATGCAGAGGACAGCAACTTTAGGTATAGTGCAAAACTATAATGCTGACACACACATGTTGCAGCCTTTCTTCAACACTCTGCACCCACAGCTTATTCAAAAACTGTTGGCGCATATGGCTTGTAAGAAAAAAAAAAAAAATTAAAAAGGCGCTCTTGCAGCCAGGGTAAGTAATAAAACATACATGTGCATGTGAAAAAAAAGTTGGGCATGGGAACATTTGAATGCACTTGTGGTTTGGGCATGCAGCCAGGAAATTACAAGAAAATTCAGACCTTACATGGCTCCAGCGGTCCACAACTTTCTGACACAAGGTGTGACTTCCCAGATTTTTGGTAATAAAACCTAAAAAGCATTAACTGAAAGAACTGCCATTTAAAATTGTTCTTTTTCAAAAATCTTGAATATGTGCCACAATTCCTAAATTTCAGACGCTTGACTATCACTGCAAGTTAGCAGTCAACTCCAAATCAATGAGCAAAAACAAGGCCATATCAGGTAACACTCTGCAACTGCTAGACCAGCATTTCAAGTGACTGGCAGGTACAAGGCGACTGACATTGACTTCGTGACAATATGTCGGCACTATTAGTTGGAGGGCTTCCTTTGAGGGGGCCCGCGTTCTTGAGTTGGATATGACTATACACAGTAGCAGTGCTTGAAAACGCACTTGCACAACAGCCATGCTGCTTTACTGTATCATATCAATGTAAAAGATAAAAAATTCACACTAGCTAGGTCTCAGTCTAGCTCATGGAGGTTAGGATGGTTTTTTTCGTTGATCATTTTTTTTAGCATCCTGTGTCCTACCACAAAGTGGCAAAGAATGGCTGATAATTCTAGCAATATGTTCCAGATATAGATTCAGTAGAATAAATTATAGATTTTTAAACACCGATGGAATGAAGGCATGCTATCAAGCAACCAGAGTGGTCATAGTGATCAAAATAGAAAGAAAAGATACTTAATGCCTCTGAAATTCACATGCTATCAGTCAGACAACGTCAGTAGCACAAGGACCAACTCTGCATGCACACAATTCATGGCTTCTTGTGACCATTATATTCACCTCTGTACAGTTGCATTGGTAGGCCTACAGCATCGACACCACTGCTTAAAGTTCTTTTGTTGACAGCGCTTAAAAAACATGGACAGAAGACATGGATCACCACCCACTAGCCCGACAACTTGTCCTAATCTGCTTATAATGTTCACACTACCCAATCCAGGTCATAGCATACACAGACAACGGGAGATTGAGTGCAACAAGAACTTCATAAGTTGCTCCTTTTTAACTGAAAAGAAAATAGAGAACACGCAACTGCAACAAAAAAATGCAGTGCACGGATGAAAGCAATCTGAAACAAGAGGAAATTGTGGAAGACATGGGCGCGAATAAACAAATGCTCCCCCCCCCCCCCACCCCCCCCCACCCCCCCCACCCCCCCCCCAAGACTACGCAGGCAACCAATGTTCCTCAACTTATAACAAAGGATGCTTAGTTTCCATTATGAGTGCCCGAAAAACAGATGAAAACACGCAACATCACCAGTACCTCCTCCTCGGACGATGTTAGCGATGATAACGAAGTTACATCAGAAGGCGATAAAAAGCAATCAGTCTCTGAACCAGCACTGCTGTATGGAGACTCCAAGGCCTTTGCACTCTGGCACAGAGATGGTGGCAAGCTTTCCAGTTCATAGGAGAAAGCCCGGTTCAGCTTGTTCTTAAAGAAGAGGTCCATTACAGTAGAGGACTTATCTCAGCCACCAGAAAGAAACAGCTACTCGACATCTCGCAGGGCTCTTTGCTGCACGGGAAACCTAGCCGACACGACACAGGAAGTGAAAGCAGCAGCGTTTCCTCCCAGGGAGAGGGAAAGAAGGAAGTGGGCAGGAAGTCTATAGCAGATGCTGACAACACACCGCCCCACTCGGATTGAGGTGTGCTTGGGTTTCATCTCTTTTTTCTTGTAGTGCGCAGCTATGCTGACATTTGCTGTCCCGGTAAAGAGGCCAGCTTGTTTTCCGAGGTAAGTTTCTATCGGCTTTGTCTTTTTGTTGCAAAGAGTGAGGTGTGCTGTGACAAATACAGAATTACAATCCAGGCGAAACAGAGATAAAAAGACAGTGTTACAATAATTAAAACAAAAACAAAACAGAAAAGATCTTGTATTTGTGATTTTTTTTTAGTGTTTGTTTTCTAAGCCTTCCATCACTCGGAAATCAAAGATTCCTTAAGTTACAGCCTTCGAATGTTGCTTTTCAGCTGATGCCACATTTGCTAATGAACTGTGCTCGTAGATGGTTGCTAGCTCGAAATTCATTTCTAGAAGCATAGCATTTTTTTTAACACTGATGTCTAAACCACACAACACTATTCCCCCCACCACCCACATCAACACACATCAAAGATCTCCTAAAGTCAGTAACACACCAAGCAGTACAGAAGAAATAACCCAGCCCACTATACCCACTCCCGAACTGTCTTGAATCAGGAGGCAGTCTCCATTTTCTAAATGAAAGTGCCGACAGTCGAGCCCACTTATAATGAACCTAGCAGTCACACAAAGTGCGTTTGTTGCATCTGACATTCGTAGTAAGTGGACTCCCTGCATTAAAGCCAAAAATAATAACTCTACCAGAACTGCCGTTTACTCCTTAAAAACTGCATCATGCAAGTCTACTTGTTCAAAGTAGGCCCTACCACGGTGCTTTCCAGGTTTTCCTCACCGAGATCCTTGCTGCCAACAGTCTACTTTAGGGACGAGATAAAACTAATTGTGGTTAAACCATCCACGGCAGCTGGTGGCAGGTCAGCCACATTAATCAGATTCCTAATGTAAGGGAAGTGCTCGTGCTTTTCGCACACCCGCTTCATCAAAGCACGGCTCTGTGATGTTGCCATCCGCACGAACGTAGTCATCCGAGGCAACATACGGCCAACATCGACGACACATTGCTACAAATTTACGTGTCTAATCATGGTGTCTTCGCGGCGTCATCTATCATTCCTGGGCCCATGCAGTCACAAAAGTAGTGTAGCGAAAGTGAGCAAAGAATCCATATCAGCTTCACTGTGTGCTATCTGGCTCTGCCAACTTGTGGTAGCAGCATAAAAGGTTGAAGCCGCCTTGGCAGACGATGCATACCATGTGACCAGCGTGGTCACTTCCGAGAAACACTCTTCGATCTCCACGCTAAGCTGGAAGCAAGAGTTTTTCAATTCCTGGGGCAAGTTTATGACACCTTCTTGTGTGGTATAAACAAATGATGCGACTACAGTTGTTTATAGTACCCGAAACGAATAGCCATTGCCTCAATGCATATTTTGATGGTAGCATCGCTCTCGTTTGCAATAAGTAAGCGTTTCTTATATGTGCAGCCATTATAAGTGGGCGCGACTGTATCAGAGGGTCACCGCTACCCGAGTTGTCAGTGTTCAGCCTTCAAAGTAAACCTGAATCTCAATATTACCATTATTTATTTATTTATTTCAGTATACTGCAAGCCAGAGTTGGCCCAAGCAGGAGGGGCATACAACTAAAAAAATTTCTAAAAGAGCACCAGCTACAAAACCGCGAGTCAGTAAACAGGACACAAAACCAGCGTCATCAAACAAGATACTGGGAGCCATACAATAAGTTCTTGAGCTCCTTCTCAAAATTCCTAGACTTACATAGACCCGAAGGAAGGCCATTCCACTCCGCGACAGTGTTCGGAAAAAAACTGTTCTTAAACCCACTAGTTCGCGCGAAAATTGGTGCTAATGACTGCTCATGTACATGACGTGTTCTCCTAGTGCTCGCCAGCTTCACACAATCAGGAAGATCTGCCTTCAGATTTCCAGACATGTAATTATGAAGCAGTACTAGACGGGTAACTTTTCTTCTTATTGCCAAGAACTGTAAATTACTCTTTCGAATTAATGCAGTTGGAGAGTCTATCCTTCTATATTTCCCATAAATAAAACGAACTGCTTTTCGCTGAACACGCTCCAGTTGAGCAATGTCTTTCTTGTTATGCGGGTCCCACACTGGTGCCGCATATTCAAGTCGGGACCTAACACAAGCCTTGTATGCAGTGATTCTGGTGCTCACGGGAGAGTTTCTGAGTTTTCTTTTAATAAACCATAATTTCTTTACTGCTGATGAGCAGATGTCAGCGATATGAGTGGACCAAGTAAGTTTGTTCGTGAGGGTTACACCGAGGTACTTATAGCTTTCTACTTCTAAAATGGGATGATTGTGAAGTATATAACTGTGAAATCTGGGCACTTTTTTCCTTGTGATTCTTAATAGTACGGTTTTGTTTGGGTTAATATCCATGCCCCAGCGCTCACACCAGTCCGCAATTGCTAATACAGTTTTTTGAAGTGACAAGTGGTCAGAATCACCTACTACTTCTTTAAAAACTATACAATCATCGGCAAACAGCCTCACCTCTACATCCTTTTCAACAATATCCACTAGGTCATTTACATAGATTAAAAATAACAGGGGTCCCAAGACACTGCCTTGAGGAACCCCTGAAGTCACATGCAGCATGTCAGAACAAGAGTCCTGGATTGCTACAAATTGCTGCCTATCTGTAAGATAGGCATGCACCCACTAAATTATAAAAGAGGGAAGTCCAATCGATTCAAGTTTAAACAATAATTTTCCGTGAGGCACCTTGTCAAATGCTTTACTAAAGTCAAAAAATAAGACGTCTGTTTGTCCGGAAGCATCCAGCACTCTTTAAAATTCATGCACTACAGATAAAAGTTGGGTAACAGTAGACATACCTCTCCTAAAACCATGTTGGTAAGCTGTTAAAATATTACGGTCCTCTAAAAATTTTACAATATAACAAAAAATGGCATGCTCTAACAACTTACAGCAATTATTCGTCAAAGAAACAGGGCGATAATTGGTAACTAGTTGGCAGTTACCTTTCTTAAGAATAGGGACAACTCGAGCCTTACGCCAATCAGACGGTATAACACCTGTTGTCAAAGACAAGTTAAACATATCAGTTAAGTATCGAGATATTTGTTCCGCGTAGCGTTTAAGAAATGAATTCGGAACACCATCGGGTCCGGAAGATTTTTTGTGTTAAGTTTAAGTAACATTGCTAAAACTCCTTCGCGACTAATTATCAGTTCGTTACTACAAACAGAAGAATAATCATTACTACAAACACACTGAGGTTTAAAATCATCTAGCTTCGTGAAAACACTCTGGAAGTAATTGTTAAAATGCGTTGCAATCTCATTAGCGTCTGTTATAGTCACCTCGCCAATTTTTATCTTCGTAATTTCGTGCCTGGAAGGATTCAAATGGCGCCAGAACTTTGATGGGTCCGACCTCATGAACTCTTCAAGCCTGTTTTTGAAAAAGCTATTTCTGGCTTCTCTTACTTTGTCTGCCATCTTGCTTTTTAATGACCCAAACAGTGGAGTTCCTGTCCTGTGCTGTTTCCTAAGTCTTTTAAGTTTCCGTTTAACATGAATTATCTCTCTATTAATCCAAGGATTTTCACTGCATTTAACGACTTTCTTGAGCGGAACAAATTTGTCAATACAAAACTTAACTGCATTGCAGAATTGTGTCCAACAACCCTCAACATCACTGGTAACAGAGCTAAGGTGACATTCCAAATAATCAAGAATCGCGACATCATCAGCTCTGCTAAAATCTCTGAAGCTGATCACTTTAACGGTTTTATCGGTCTTATCACCAGTGATTTTCCCGCAAAAGCATATTAATTTGTGGTCGGAGATGCCACGCTCTACGTGAACAGTGCCATTACTGAACGACTCGCTCACAAACAACAGGTCCAAGATCGCTGATCCCCGTGTACAGTCATTCACAATCTGTTCAAGATTGAGCGAGAACATCATATCTAAAATGAAATCATAAGACGAAGAGAGGCCATAGTTCAAGTCATTCCAGTTAACAGACGGAAAATTAAAGTCACCGGTAATAATTATATTCTTACCACGAAATTTCAGCAAATAATCGTATAGCCTGCTCAAAAACAAATCATCCGAGTCCGGCGCACGATAAACTGCACAAAGAACAAACGTGTTCCCCCAAATAGAAACCTTCAAACACAAACTTTCATGGTCTTCTAACTGGTCGATTTCAAAGACATCATTACTGTTTTTTAGAATGATCGCTACTCCCCCACCACGGGAAGCCCTATCTCTTCTTTGCATTTTATATCCTGGTGGTATAATCTCATCATCTCTAATCATATCGTGCAACCAGGTTTCAGTTAGCACGCAGATGTGCGGATCATACTGCAATAACATGTGTTCAAGTTCGTTCACCTTATTAACTATACTTCTAGCATTCAGAGAAATCATACGGAGCTGGTGTGACTTTCGTTGCTAGCTTTGGGAAAGCGCACTGCACAAATCAGGAACCAAACGGCCTGTCTTTTCATCCCACGTGCAAACTTTGCCATCAATTCGAAGCTTATCGTGTTTCAGTGACACCTTTTTCCCGGCTGCCTTATCTGCTCTAGCACTTTCCCACAGCTGCTTGCGTATGCGCTGCGTGTCAGCGGTGTAATCATTCTGCAAACTTATTCCTTTCAGCTTCCTGGCATTTCGCAAAACTTCTTGTTTCTCTGCATAGTTGTGAAAACTTAAAATAACCGGCCTTACCAACGAACCCTTTCCTAGTCTTTGAATTTTTGCAATAGAAGAACAGGTCACTCCCAATCTATGCTTGATAACATCGTTGACTATTGCATTATGCAATTCAAGTTCAGATTCATTTTCGAGCTCTGAAATCCCAAAGACCACAAGGTTAGATCGGTCTTCAAATTTGGGAAATATTTCATGCTGGTTCCTCAGGATATCCTTAACATTAGCTGTGAAAGCGTTTAGTTGCTCCGTCCCCGCCCCATTTGATTTCAACTCATTGATGCTTACTTCAAGGTTAATCAGACGCCTACCAAAACCAGACACGATTTCTTCAGTGAGTTTAAGGCATGCTTTGATGTCTGCAATGTCAGCCCTAATGGCCTGTTGTCCATCAATAATTCTGAGATAAGTTTCCTCCAGTGGGGGACCAGGGTTAACCTCGATATCCCCGCACAACACCAGCATAAAGGAGCAGAAACAACAGCAATTACAACAGCAACTGCACGTGTGGCTTTATGACCGTCTCTGCTTTGCAGGCTTTTCAACATGTTGATTTCAAGTTATAAAATGCCACCAAGTTCCTGCAACCCAGCAGCCTAGCACTTGAAATAAAATGTAGCCTTAACCTGAATGCACTGCACTGACCTCTCAGCGAGGGAAACAAAAGCAAAGAAAAAAGAACAAGAAAATAATAGCTACAATACATGCCCTAGAACAGCTCCAGTTGTAAGCAGTTAATTTTAATTTCAAAATGCATAAGTAGCTTTGTTTGCAACAAATGAAGAGAAGAGCTATGAGTAACCTATGGCTTCAGATCCACCATAATGAGCCACATCTGCAAGAAGTGCTCTATGTTGTGAAGAAAGCAAAAGAAGCTGGTTTGACAAGATGAAAAAAAAAAATAACAAAGGCAACCACATGTACACAAGTACTATGTTCTTCTTGCAACCACACTGCAACTATTCTTCATATGATTTAAAGCTTTATCTGTATCAGCCACACAGGAATCTTAGATATGCATCTTGTTCATAATGCTGTGTAGTCATCTTTGTGTGTCTTGTTTGTTGTACCAATTTTCTATGTAATAACAATGAAGCAACCACCCAAACCTCACACAGGTAATTTCATACCAACTTCTGCATGTAAGGAGTACGCACACTCATGTAGAAACAAGGTGCACGCCTAGCTGAAAGGGTTTGCGGAACACAGGAGATTAAAGTGACAATTTCTGCTATTGCCTTCATGAGAAGCCTAGAGCTAAGAGCTGAACTGCTACAGTTGCAGACCAAGCACAAAGTGCATCTTAAAAATGCAACATGTATTCGTTGCCTCACATGACACTCAGTTTTATAGAGACAGTTGAACAGGGAGCTTCTTGCAATGTAAATAGCGTTGCTTTGAAAGCATATGTCGTAATTGAAAACTTTTGTGTTCACCCATTGACCAATGAGTCTGGGAGTTTTCTTCACTGCCTTTATGGGCATTTATGCCTACAGCACACGCAGTTCAACGACACATGAAAGAGCTTTATTCAGTGGGACCTACCCTGTCTGTAGCAGATTGATAAGCTGTCGCTAAGCGGCTGCCCCGAGCAAAGTAAAACTTGCTGTTGCCATTGTGCTGCACGGGCTCCTCATTGTCACGTTCTCGTGGCAGAGAAGAGGAGGTCGGCTGGTTCAGAGCGGGACGGCTTCGAGAGCCCGTGAAGGACTGGTGTAGGCTGTCGCGACTGCTGGACAGCAGGTCCTCTCGGCTGGAGGATAACAGACTGTCGCGGCTGGATGACAGAAGACTGTCCTGGCTTGACGACAGTGGATTGCCTTGGATTGTGGGCTTCTTTTTGGCAGGCGGGAGTGGTGGAGGACCCTTGCGTTGGGAGACCCGTGGCGAGGCCGACCGTGGAGCTGGGTTGGCAGGATCCCGCTCCTGAGGAAGAGAGAGCAGCCACATTACAGCATGATGAAGTAGGCCTTGGTAAGTCTGGCTGGTGGTGCAGCATGCAGTGATCAAAGGTTGTAACTTAAGATTATAACCCTCAGAAAGCTGTTCTTTTACCAGCTTTGTTTAAAAAGTATGGTACCTTGAGTCTTCAAAACTTATTAACACTCAGTTTATTAAGCCTAATTGCTACACTACAATTAAGCCCACTCATAACTAACATGACGATCACTTGACATTTGTGACTCTCACAATGAACAGCAAGGCTATGGCACTGAGTCTCAGACAAAATGAACACCTGCAGCCACCAGTCTCTCTTGCAGCTGTTGCAGAAAATGCAGAGGCACCATTAAGTTGCCACAGGAAACCACGATCTTTACTGTGCACATGATCTGGGAGTCCTTAGCACACAAAGGAGGCACCATGTCCCTTTTTATGACGTGTTATAAAATGTGATGATGCCATAGTGCCCCAAGTAGACAAAGAGCACATAATCTCGTCCAGACCTTAAGTACACTCATGAGTTGCAGCACAGTCATGCTAGTTACCACCTGCACTTTGTGCCTTATGACTGAAGCTTGCACGCTTGTCTAGCCGAGGTGCAACTGCACAAAACTGAAAAATGTGAGCTAAAACCACACCGCGCTGATGGCAATGCAATTAGTGTGTCACAAAACAACGCATAAATGCAGGTCAGCTTTGTACATTCAATGCTGGATAATTTGAACATGAAGTGGACCAAGGATTTGCATGAATAAACCATGTGTGAGAATTAAGCAAGTTCGTAGTAACAAATTCACTGCCTTATGAGTTATGCTCAAAACACTTAGTAAGGACTTCAATATATATCAAATAAATGCCGCATGACAGTTGGGTTTATACAAGCGAACTACTCTGCGCATCGAAATAAGTCACAATACAGATAACTGATCATGCGTAATGGTCTCTTGGGCCTCGTCAAGCTTTTGTGTAGCTTTTAGCCCAAGAAACCATCCAGTTGTCTTCTGGAAATAAAGATGTACTGTACTGTACTGCGTCATGTCGGATATAGAGCAGAGCTACGTACATGACAGGCAGGCAGCTCCCCTCGGCGCCTGGGAGGCTTCCACGAACGCTGTCCCGTGTGAAAGTTGTAATAGAATTTTCGACCAATGTGCCGGGCATCGTACTCGGCCCAGTGGTCACTGAGAAAACGCAATGGCTGCTCATCGGGTGATGGGTGAGGTGGGCTCGGAGGGCATGGCAGCGGTGGGAAGTTGGCATAGATTGGGGACCCCCTATCGTGCTTCTGCAAGAAGAGGCACACATGCCATAATCAAACCATGAACATAAGGCCTAAGTTCACGGTGACTAATAATGATCCTCTGAATGCATAAGAGTCGTCACTACCTGCATTTTTCTTATCACCTTATTCCAAGCACTGATCCAACTTATCAAATATTGGTCAGTTTCAACCCACTTTTCATCTCATTCAACTATCCATTGGCAGATATCTGTTAGCAATGAAAGTGACAGCACGCAGATTAAATTAAACAAGGAGACCATTGGTTTTTCTTTCTACAACTACAGAACTACACTAATGCAGCAACCTAAAGGAAGTAAAATAATAAAACGGCCAAGCAGAATGGTATGGCAATATGGAAATAATACTGCACATAACACAAGGACATACTTCAAGGGACAGTCTAATAACTTTTCCAGACCGTATTTCTTTTGTGGCAATTGAAAGCACCTCGCTCAAATAAGCACATAACTGGCTGTAGGGATTAGAGAAACAGCAGAAGAAATGTGATTTTTCCATATGGGAATGTCGCTTTCCCATAGTACCGGTGTCTGACAACCCTGACATCACAAACCCAACAGCTGCCCACCACCAAGGTAACTACACCTGTAATATCAGGTTTTGTAGGCAGCAAATACCATGGGAAAGCAACATGCCCATGTTCAAAAGTTCCATTTTAAAATGTTCTGCCGTGTTTCTCAGCCCCACAGCCAGACATGCACTCATTTGGGCAGGCATCTTTCAACTGCTGCAGCAGAAATATGGTCGATAAGTCAATAGATTTATCGACCGTACAGTCAGTCAATAATACCAGCTCCAGGCCACACTGTTCACAAGCACACATTCCTACCCACCAGTTAATTCCACAACTTTCAAATAACAAGGCAAATGCATGCTGGAATTCAATCTCAATTTAAACTGAACAGCATGTGACAAGGAATATGTTGTTTGTTGCCATACAAAAAAAGACACGGAAAACTCACATATTGGTGAGATGATGATTCAGGAAAGGCAGCTGCTTTGGTCGTCTCAGTGCTGGAGGCCTGCTCATTGTCCGAGTAGTCAACTTCAGGCTCTTCCAAGGACTCACATGAGCGTGAGGCAGGGCTTGCTGTACCTGTAGGTGAATCCAAGGCATCACTTGGTGAAGCACTCAGGCTACGTGTCTGCCACCGATCCTCCGCATGATTCAGCGATGAACATGAAGGTCTAGGTTGCTGCTGCAAGCCGGACTGCGCGCCCAAGGGCTCGCCACAGAGATTTGTAGGAGCTGCCTTGTTGACCTGCATTGCAGGGCATCAAAAAACTAATTACAATACATCGTGTGGAGGAAACATACACAATGCTTCAGACAACCAGCGTTCATGCCCAAAGAGTACAAGCAGTATGCAATGAGTTAAAAAATTTGATACCACCAGCACATTGAGCTAGGCATTCCTCAACAGTACTAAATTGCTTAATTGCAACCCACAACATGCAAGGAACAGGTTAGGCCCTTATTACAGACAGCCAAGACTTTGTTAAGGTTTTTAATCTTTCTTTGTAGAAATTTTTTTTTTCACAAAGCTATTTTTTACAAAACCCTCGAAAGCCTGCCCTTTTCCTCCCGGATTATCATTTGTACAGCTTGAATCCGTTTTTGAAAACAACATGATCAGTCCTATACAGTTGATGTAAACTTTCTTTCCATTCCTCTCTTCAACAGCCTTTCATTCTTACTTCTCTTTCTTTGCAGTAAGGCAAGATGCCTGCTCTTCAATAAAAAGTATTTTCTCATGGCCCTTGCTACTGAAGTCTAGATGCCATGTCATCACTAATAAGCATAATGCTAACACCAAACACTACCTCGCAAGCAATGTCTTCTTCAAAATACTTATTTTCATATTTTGCAAAGACAAGCACATTATTTGCCAACCTTTTACATCTGACTAAATAATGTGAAATGTGGCTTCAATTACAGGTGCATGCCCCAGTACCCTGGAGCTCAGTGCGCCCCATTCCAAAGCTGCCTGATGAAAGAAGACAAGTGGGACATTTGTAAAACAATGGCATGCTCTCTGCAATGTTATTGGAAGGCCTTGCCTGTGGAAGGCTCTTGGCCAGCGACTTGACAGATGCATAGACACCCTCCCCTGGTTCGGTCTGGCGTGTGGCTGCATGCCTACTGGGGCCAGTCAGCCGCCACCACAGGCTACTGCTTTTGTCCAGTGGGTCAACCTGTCGTCCACTTGGCTGGACAAATTCTGGCAGCACCCGGGTCTGCTCGCACATGCTTCAGCTCGCATCATCTATGGCTTGAGTAGCTCATCACCCTGCAACGTTAATGCACAATCCGTGAGTGCTCTCTAAAATTGTGCTCTATTTTCTTTTCTGCTTCAGTAAAGCTAAGCAGAACTAATTTGCTACCTATCTACATCTTCTCAAGATAATAGCAAAATATAAATGCTTCCAACGTGTCAGCATCACTTGTGCATGTGCTCTGGGACAAGTACTCATCTGCCTTCCCCATCACATTTTTAACATCTGGCACAGGAGACTGCCAAGTTGCTCTTTTTCACTTTGGTACAATAGTTCCTTCATAGGTAGGGTTCATTAAATCTAGGCTTACTTACTAGTGGTCAGCTAACTTTGTTCTTCTGAATACAAACTTGAATATGTCCATCTACTTTGTCAATGAAGGAGAACCGATTGCATACAGTATATCAAATCCCATTTCTTTCCTTCCTAATTCAAAAAGAAATAGAACCTCTACTTATGAATAGAGGGTGATGCACACAGGATGTCAAAGAGCCAGGTTAACAAGTTATCCGTCAGCTGCCTTTTAATTCATGATAGTACCAAGCAATACGGCCAGTGATAATTCACAGTGTTATCTAGCATAATATAGGTTGACCAAAAAGACTAAGTACAGCTGCCTAAGAATCATGTGTGCTGCTGCTGTACCATAAGCACAGGCAAGACATTCACCATGCCTGATGACACTGCATCTCCTGTACTGCGTTAGTAGGCCAGCTGCAGTTGTGCACTCCATCCTACTGGTCAGCTGCCACAGACTGCCACAAAACTGTTCAGCTGCTGCGCTGCAGTGCCATATATCAGGCTCGACACGTATGATTCAGATGTCAAGTCTACACGGGTACCCTGTCTATTCATCGTGTAGAGTCACTGCAACAGCAGCAGGCTGGCAGAAACAAAACATGCATTCGTGCAGATGCAATGCACTAGCATCAGAAGGCTACAGTTGTTTTCCCATATTTGGTACAAATGAAACGCATGCTTGCCAACTGAAAAACTAAGCTGACACAGCCGAAAGAGTGTTGACTTGGCTGGTTGGCACATGGCACAAAAAATGGGAACAGTAAGAAAATAGAACAGAGGAATGACACACAGGGCCATTAAAGACCGAGTGCCCAGGACCAAGTTAATGAATGACTACACATGAGAAGCATGCTTCTGTATCTATCCTCTAGATAAATGCAGTTTTTTGCTAGGCACTTGTGCGAAATGTTGGCACGGAGCTCGCAAATAATTAATCAAATAGCAATATACAACTTGCCGTAAGCTCAAGAAAGCTTTATTGCACTAATAGTCAGGTGGTAATGTATAAACCACCTGTACTCCCATTTGTCTATGGTTTATCAACATTTTTGTCCAGTGGGCTGTGACAAAATGTGGTTTTCAGGCAGTTGGAAAAGTGTGTTAGAAAGCAAGAAATTTAAATAATGAAAAATCTCTTGGGTTCAGGTAAACTCAAGATGCATTGAAAACATAGCAAGTTGACAAAAATTCTGAAATATGATAAAATGGAAGCATGAAAAATCAAGCCTGGTTGTGAGACTTTGTACTTGTGAGTACTGTTATGTTTGGAAAACATCTGCTGATTTGTTAAAGAACTGATGAAGTGAAGAAACAGTCACAGTGAGGCTCTGCCACATTGTACACATTCAGCTTCAATGTAGACAAGACTGATAGCGTCCAAGTGAAAGTACCATCAGCATCATATAAAATGTGAACAAGATAACTGCAATGCAAAAACAAGAAAGCAAAAATAGCTGCTGGGTCAAAACACAGGCTGGGTCCATTAACAATTCCATGCAGTGGTCTTTGCACCGTCAAAGTGAAAATAATGCGCGCTCATGATCAGTCAGCCTCAGATAAAAATATATTTGTTTTCACTGTTCCCATTTCAAATGTCTTATTTGTGTTTCATTTGATGCTAAGAGTACACAAGAAATAGATATCAACTCTTAAAGATAATCTTATGGCATCATGCACCCCCTTTAGCCATTAGGCTGCTTTTAATTCCAAACTTGTTTGGTTTGGTTTGGGGTTTAACGTCTCAAAGTGACTCAGGCTATGAGGGATGCCGCAGTAGTGGGCTCCAATAATTTCGACCACCTGGGGTTCTTTAATGTGCACTGGCATCGCACAGTACATGGGCCTACAACATTTCACCTCCATTGATATTAAACCGCCACGCCAGGGATCGAACCCAGGTATTTCGGGTCAGCAGCCGAGCACCATAACAACTGAGCCACCGCAGCTGCATTTAATACTTGTATTCCAAAGGATGATGTATGCATTAAACAAAAGGCAATTTTACTAAGAGAACAATAATAAATGCAGTATACTTACTCCCTTTTGACTAAACTGATGACATAAAAGGAAATGTGCAAGTTTATAAGTGTGTTTTTGTTTATGCGTTTAGAGGAATTGAGGTTTTCCTCCAAAGAAAAATGCAGTTTATGAAGCCTATCCTTTTATCTGGCCTAAACTTTGAAAAAAATAACGTGCCCTCATAAAAGTTCCAAAAGAAGAAGAAAAATGTATGTTCCAGTTTTGAAGTATTCCACAGATGCCTACCTATAGTTATGAGCAGAGAGCATGAGAAAGTTCAGCACAATTATAGCAATGTCTTGAAAAAATATCAATCCTAGAAAAGGCCTTGTACTAATAAAGGCTGGACTGCCAAATATAAACATATAGTTTTCTGCTTAACCCCCATGGAGGCATAACTACTGTTCACTCCAAAGACAATGCTTAATTGTAATTGTAACTCGTAACCAAACAAAACGATGAAGCACTAAGTTAAAAAGTAGTTTAGAAAGGTAAACATGCACAAAAAAAAGTGTGGTTGCCCAACCCTATGAAATGGTGTAGAAAATAGCACCATCCTACAATATGAATGGCAAAATTTCACTGCAAGCTCTGCACCCTCATACCGAGGTAATGATAAGCTGAACTATGATTACCTGCTAAGGGTGATGACTAGTTACACCATCATTTTGCCTGCATAAAGGGTTGCATATTGTTTTAAAGGAAGCCAAGACATTTACTGTTATAAAACTGATGCCAAGCTGAAAACCTTAAACTACAGGTTGCTTATCAGAGTTCAGATGGACTGTTATGTAGCACAAAATCAGTCTGTCACACAAAAGGTCTTTTGCATAAAAAAAATGCTTAGGATAGAAGAGGTGTTAATAAGTAGGTTCAAAGGGCATGAAAGCTTTTCAATCTAGTTTCAACATTACAAGAAATCCTCCTTGGACTTGTCATTTAAGTATAAGCTTTAGTCTTAGTTACTGTAATACTGCAGCATAATGTTATGCTCACAAGATGCTGAGCTTTTTCAGCGGGAGATGGCAGTGCTCGGAGGCCTCGAAGCAAACAATACTTAATCCAACAATCTGTTGCGTCCTAGAGCTTGAGTGGTTGTGTTGTGGCAGCAAATCAAAACCCTATGTTACTAAGCCAGCAACCTTTCTAGACTTTCAAACTGCATCAGCAGTTATGCATCACTTTAAGCAATGAATATACACTCCTGTCAGCTGATGCAAATGTATGCATACATACACAAAATGAAAGAAACATTTACTTCCCTGAGATGTTTCAAAGTGCAAGAGCTGCAAAGCTAAAAAAACGCCAAGTTCTTAACAACTAAACCTGTTATTGGTGGCTTTCGAAGATGGCTGCAACGTATGATGTACACGTCTTGCGAGTTGAAGTAATAAGAAAAACATGACAAAGTAATGTGACCTTTCACCTTTCTTCCTTTGTAATATGCCAAGCCAAAATGCTTCTGATAAAACGAACACACTTCATTTTATTCACTTATATGGACACTTTTAACTGTGGAATATATGCAATGCATAATACGATCTATGAGAGCAATTACCAAAAAATAAGCAAATGTACTAATGCATTTAAGAATTATTCTAGGTATCAGGCACATGCTTCGTGGTGCATTGAATCACATGTATGTTGCAGAAGTGTGCCAGAACAAGTCGCTAGAATGCAAAGAACAAAATGGTCACACCCAGCAACTAAATACGAAGCTACAAAAACATGCATAACGTTGACGCATAACGTATACTAGTGCCAGTTAAAACAAGTCAACGAAAAAGCTAAAAGGCGCGCTTGTGAAAAAAAAAGAAATTTGGCGCAACACAACGAACGTCCCCTTAATGCGCCATAATCTGAGAGAGCTCACCACTAGCCTTATATTAACGACTACAGCAATATATTGTGCGCGATTTAATCTGCATCATGAACTCCGACAGGCATGACGTTGCATGAACGCGACCATTCCTCGCTCCTCACTCGTGCTCACGCCCAAGTGCGGATAGCAGAGCGCTTGGCTGCTTGGGGACGCCGTCACGGAATTCCTTTTCGCGCAACCTTGGCAATGCGCTCTTTAGCACTCTTTCGCCCGCTTTTGACACGCGTTTTCCAAGCGGCACGAATACAATTAACGCCGCCTCCGGCGTGCGCAACGCGGTTAAACGCCAAGACATGCGTGCGCGCGCGCTCCACTTTCTGTCCGGCTGCTTTTCACTCGAAAAACAAACCGAAGCAAAAGAGGCAGCCGAAACAAGAAAAGGCGAAGTCGATTCGTAATGGTAAAAAGTTCGCGACGGGGTAACAGAACGCGTTCACCAGATAGCACCAACATGCATACAGTGACCGTCCTACTTGCAAAATGATTCATCGGCCAGAAATAAACGATGGACGCTAAGTGTCCGTTTAACGCTGCTACGACACTGCGAGTCAAAGCACGATAATTGCTAATTCGACCTTCGTCACCTGGTTAGGCGGGTCAGCTTAAAGTACGCCCAGTATACCGATGTTCTTTTCCGGTGACGCCCGCAACGAAGCAAGTGGTTGCGCGCTGCTTCCCGCACTTCATGAACTTGTTGCACGATCCGAGCCTGCGAACCGCGATTCAATGTCACGAGCTTCCTCTATTCAATCAAGCAGTTTGCGCCAACAGATGCGGCTAAAGCTGCGCCGACGACGAAGCGGCACGCGACGGTACGACACGAGAAGCGAAAGCAAAACAAATTCACCTCCTTCGTGGTAGCGCGGGGTACGAGGTCAATCCACAACAAAACACGACACTTCGTGACGATGGTGCCACAGACGAAACGGGGCGCACAGCGTTCCCACACCGCGAAGCACAGCCGCGATCGAGAGCCAGAGGAATGTAACACTGGCGTGGACACAGCTGGCATACGTTCTTTTTCGACGGCAGCAGCGCTCGGCAGCGTTAATTGTCCAAGGCACTCGCCGCCAGCAAACTACAGCAAAAGACGCAAGACGAACAAGAAAAAAAAAGAAAATGTTTACGCAAGCTGAACGGCTAGCGGTGCGAAATAAGTAAGATGCGGTAAGAATTAGCAGACCTTTTTTTTCGTGCCTTCTTTTCTTTACGTCTTTGTTACCATAACAACGCTGCGTTTGTTTTGAACATACGTAAAACTAAAAATTTTAATAATATTATAAAGTGGCAACATTTATAAAAATTGTAAAACATAATTGCTTTCGCAAAGACGGAAGCGGTGTAACGAGGAGACGCTCGTTTAGGTTATAGCCGCAGTTTCGCAGTAGCAGCAGAAAAGTCAAGCTGAAGCCAATCCACATTTTCTGCCGTTGCGGTGTTGAACGCCCGTGAGGCCGAAGCAGCCGAAGCTCTGAAGTGCCGAGGTTCGTCGCTTGGGTGACGCCTCGTTTTCTCATGACAGCGAAACTTCGCTGACAAGTGAACAAAACTTTTTTAACTTCCTGTGCCGCCTGTTCCAGGCACAACAGTGCTTCGGCAGTCCGGGCATGAGTCAGTCATCATGGGTGAAAGCAGAGCCCAGTTCGAACGTGACGCCGTGGAATTTGCCTCTCGGGCTGTTAAATTCGACCTCGAGGGAAACCCGGGCCCCGCTGCCTACTACTACAGGGTGCGTTTGCTGCGACAGCCTCTTTAGACGGGACAAAAAGTGGGGCGTTTGCGAATTGCGGCAACTATCGCTAGTGGATTGGAGCCGTGGTAACGGTTGGTAAGGTTTCCGGCTAAGCAACAGATATCTCCCCGATCATTTTACTTGGCCGGTTTCCTCTCACTAAAGTGAACATACAAGTCTGTGCTTTTATCCTAACGTTTGCATCAGTTTCCATGCTCACAGCTGTCCCGACTGGGTGACAGACATCTATACAGATCTGTGTGGAGCTAAAATTTTCTAAAGGAATTTAATGAGAGCGAAATGAGCTGTCTATGTGTCACATATAAATGAATTGCCAGCGCTTCAGCAGCAGTGTATACTCAAATGTATAGAAATTAAGTTTTTCGGGTGCTGTGTCTTGTATTCACTGCTCAGTGTTCCCCTAGAAACTCTTAGCTCGTATTTGGCTATTTTATGCTTCTGTCGTCTGTAGCAGTGATGACGAGAATTCTGCAGAATACTGCACTAGATTTTTTTTTTCAGCCAACTACTGTATTTGAATGGACCTGACATCATACGACAGCACACACCTTTAATCTGGCAGCTTGTGTAGTTACTGTATCGTGGTGGAGATGGCAGCTCGCATAAAGTCAGGATAGGTGTAGATTCTTTTGTAAGGTGATTTTCTTTTTCAGATTGCCTTCTGAGTTTAAGAAAAAAAAAAGATAACTATATCTGAACATTCTAAAAACGGTTGGAATCATTTGGAAAGCAGTTGTCTTCAAAACTTCAAAATAGATATGCTTTTTGGCTGGTGGGGCTATTTGAGTGCATGCCAAACAGATTGTTCAGTTGAACTGTTCAACAGTACCAAATGAACTGATAATGACTAGAAGGTACTGCCACCCCCCCCCCCCCCCCACCCCCCCCCGCTGAGGCTTGCTCGTGTGAGCCATGTGTGCATCTCTTCATGCACAATGCTGCGTCAATCCTAATATCTGTTGTACAGACCAACCAAATGGTTCATAAGTAATTTAGAACGAACTAGTTCATTTGTTTGAAATCTTGAATTGGTTTGTACTGACAATTGCTACCATTCACGGTAGTAATGAGGTGCTACAAGAAGTATTCTTGTCTCCAACATAAACTAAGGTCTGCTAGTTTACAGGTGTTTGTTATCTAGTGGAGCACGTTATGTGTGCCAGTGTATTGATATAGCTTGACTTCTTTCACTCTAACATGTCGTGTGCATTGTAACCAGTCATGATAGCAGTTCGAAGAAGGCAATGCATTTGTGACTGGTTTTATGTGTATATATCTTTATTTGCACCCTGAAAATCATTTACAGGCTTGAATATTTCATGTTAGTGCTCTTGTGTTTGTGCTTCACACAACAGAAAAAAAAAAGTTTCTGTCCTTTTCTATTGCTTTTAGGAAGCTGCTCAAGCATTGCAGTCAGCAATGCTATCCGGCTCTCAGGTCGCCTGCATTTCTGACAAGGCAAATGAATATCTCAAGCGGGCTGAGGAATTGGTGAAACTGAGTAGGTTCCAGCTTCTTACTGTTGCATGCTGTACGCTCACATGTGTCATTCTTTTACAAAAACATTTAATTATAGTTGTAAAATAGAAGTGATGTCAGATTGGTGCTCTGAAGGCTCGGTTTTTGAGATATACTTGCAGTTTTGAAAATAGCATCAAAACCTGAGCTGTAAAAATGTAGACATGTTGAGTACTGGCTAGCTACCATTTGCTTGTTTGGTTTTTGTGTGTGTAATTTGGGAGAAAAAGATGAGGCTACGATGGGTTATGAATTGCTAGCACTTTGCGTCATGGAAACAGAAAAAATATTGAAGCAGCCATTTCTACCTTCTTTAGAAGAACGGGAGAGTAAACTTATGTTTGCTATATAGAAGCATTCTTCTGAGGCTGATTTTTGCTGCCTTAGCAAGGATCACTATCCAGGCGTGAATGCTTTGTGGCTTTGAATTATTTTGCTTTGATAACCACCTGACTGAACCTTGTCGTACTTTGTTTTGCACCGCACTGTGTCAGTGCTTCATCATCAGAGAGTGCAGGGAACAGAATTCTTTAAATTTTTAAGAATACTTAATACTTAAAAAGCTGTGATGTATCTGCCTTCGTGCCCTCCATTACACTTTGCTGTGAAGAGTCATATTGGCAAATGTGCTATTTCTTTCTTCTGGCTTTTATTGATAGGTTTATAGTGCATGGATATGTACGAAATGTAAGGAAACTGTGTATATAGTATTGTATCTGCAGTGCTGCTGTTAGCATGTGCTTTTCTTTGGTCTCTTCCTTTTGACTGGCTCAGAGCATTTTTTACATATGTATTTGAGAAAAAAAAAATTGTTTGCTCTGCTGCCATTCTGATGGCTAACCTTTCGTGTTGGGATTGCAGCATCAAGCACACACCTTCCCGTGACGAGCAATGCGCAACAGCTGCAGTTGGACAGGGCCAAGTTCCTGCTGTCGCAAGCTCTGGATGAGGATGAGAGAGACAACTACCAGGACGCACTGGAGCTGTACACGCAGGCTGTAGAGCTCTGCCTGCAGGCGGTGAGGACACTGCGTTCCACCTGGGGCCGCCACTGCAGCCCCAAGGGACACCCCTACTCCCCATCCCCACCTTGCCAAGTACAGTACAGGGACAAGCTTTCTCTCTCTTTTCACTTGGCCGCTCTGCTTGGCCAGTGCTTGGCCAGTGAGGCCAGGCACTGGCTTCGCTTTACACTGCTGGAACTCTGCTCTGGGCCTGTTTTCTATAGACCTCCTTCGTGATGGGACATCGTGAATGTGCAGTGATGCTGATGTCGGCACCACGCCTACCAGCATGTTCTTTCATGCAGTTTCTTGCAATAGAGAATGCAAAAAAGTGCGCAGAACATAGATTGAGCACCACGTGTGGCTTGCCAATTTACACCTACTGTGACATCACTTACCTATGTCCTCAAACATGAAGGGGGTCTACAGCCTAAACACTGAAAAACACGCACTGGACCTGGTGTATCGCTTTCACAAAGCTCCGACTTTTGTAACGCAACAGTTTGGTCCGAAACTGGGTACCACCTTTTCCAAATGTTTCTCCCATGAGAAAGCTAGGGAAAGCCTGCATTTGTTTCTCAGGTGCTCTGCCCTTGGCGATACCAGCAGCCCGCTGTTCTGGCTCAGTGCTGAGGGTGCTCGGCTACTGAACCGGAGTACCCGGATTCGAACCCAACCACAGCAGCCGCATTTTGATGGAAGCGAAGTGCAAAAGGCGCCCATATGCTGTGCGATGTCAGTGCAGCTTGAATATTCCCATGTGTGAAATTATTCTGGAGCCCCACCACTGCAGCAGCACTTTCTCTTTTTCTTCTTTCACTTCCACCTTCCTCCCTTCCCATACAGTGTGGTGGACGTGAGACAGTTGCTGTACCATTTCCTTTCCTCAAAAAGCATTTTGGTGATAGGAGCATTCAGCCTGGTTCTATTTCCATTCGAAGTGGATGCCCTGTCTCTAGGCCACATCAGCGGTGGCAAGACCACTCCTCCTGCCCAAAAAGTTCTCTTTCAAGGAACCATACTGAGCCCCCTTTTTCCTGCTAACGAATCTTAAAGAATGCAACACGTATATGCTTGTGATCTTCAAGGTGTAAAGTAGAGTGCAAGAGTTTTTTTCTGTACCCCCTTTGGCCCCAATTATTTTTATCCTTTCTTTCTTTGTTTTTTTGTGTATGCAGTGTGTCAGTGTGTCTTGTTGCATTTGCACCATCTACAGTTTGTCCGGATGTGTGCCCCACCAAGAGAGTTTGCAGCAAAATGGCAGATAGCGCTGCTGGTGTTGTTTTCAGTCCTCTTCATTTGGTTCCGGTGTTTTTTCTTGTTTTGAGTTTGCACTGTAGGCAAAAACCTTTAAATTTCTATACATTCATCAAGTGTAATGAAGTAAAATGCCAACTGCACACCTACCCTGTTCCCAATAAGCAATTGATGTTTTCCCCTTAGTCTTGCTGACAATCGAAAACACATGAAGGGTGACGCTAAAAAAATCCATTGTCTTTCTGTGGCATTGCTACTATGCTATGTACTTGACATGTGAATGTTAGGGTTTTGTTACAAAAGATGATTTTTGTGTTGATCTTTTTGCATGCTGACAACATGGTGAGTGATTTTTCATGCGAAGGATAGTCTTTACCTCTGCACGTTAGTAATCGTATGGCATCTCATTTTTCTGCAGAGAGCTGCTACCGATGACAAGACTCTTCATGAGAAGTTAACAAGCATTGCATCTCAGGGATTAGAAAGGTGTGTTACCCTCGATTAACCTTATGGCCTTAAATGAGTGTCTGCTGCATTGTGTGATAAGGTTACAGCGCTCCTTTAAAGGGGTTGCGAAACACCGCTTGAACGGATGCCAGTTACGCTTGAGATGGATTCTTTGTCACACAGATGCTGACTCAAAAAGAATTACGAGAATCGATGCATAGGAACGGGAGTTATTCAGTGAAAAAATTTCAAAATACAAGCAAACAAAATGCTGCCCTCAACTCTATTTTCGCGCAGCTTCCCATTCCCATTTCACTCTTCCAATGATGACACTCAGCGCGACCAATCAAAACAGCCTATCTTAGCACGTGGCGGAAGTTTGCACTCTATGGTTGCCTGTGTAACTCGTTCATGCCAAGGCTGGCAGCGCCGTTTGCATGATTACAACAACCATGTGAACGCCCAGCTGACCCAGCGATGCTTCACCGTCACGTCGACGGCGCAGAAGGGAACACTGATCAGTGACGTTCCCTTACTTATGGATCCGAACTCGAGTGCGAGATACTGTGACAGTGTGACAGCCTGCGCAAGATGTCAGACACATTTAGCATAGCGCGTACCGCTACTGCTTACCACCAACCATCGCCCGTCGCTCGTAGCGCGCTGGTTGGCCGCGGCGAGCAAGGAGCGCGCGCTGTTGATGGGAACGTGGCGCCATCTGGCGCCACCGCCTGGTGATCCTCCACAAGCTGACGATGCGCACTGCCTGCTAAATGTGAAACGAACGCATCCTTCCTTGGGACCGAAACGAACGCTTATAGAGTGCAATGGCTCGATCGGATCGATTCCACAAAGCCGCTCTCAGATACATAGAGAGTAACCATAAGTGTTTAGTGCTAGGTCGTAGGATGTTTACAGAGAGGCGCAAAGTCCTTCGATGCAAAAAGTAGCCAGTGCCTCTGGTGGCGTGTTTTTGTTTGACCTGACTTACAGTGCTTTTATCTAGGGCAAACAAATTGGTTTTGTTAATGTAATATAAAACACAAAAACTTGACAAAACGTATCTTTAGTTATTAACGCAATTTGCAGTATATTTACTCTTTGTCCAATCATCAAGCTCGCACTAAGTGATGTCATATCCACTGCTAAAAACCACCACTGTATGGTGACACCGTCAGCACCATGAATTTGTTTTTGTGAGCTAATTAAAATGTTAAAAACCACAGTATGCACAGTACGACTGATGCTGATAGCATCGCTATAACCATGAAGGACTCTGCTATAACTCATTCTATGCAACCAACAGGCAAAACAATGCCCTGAAAATGGGTTTCTGAGCCCCTTTAAAGCAGGAAGGCACAGTTCTTGACTGTAGTCTGCACATGGTGTATAGTTCACAGTTGATCAATTCTTACTTGAAAAACTAGATTTTTTACTATTGTCTGCACGCTGTACTTTCATTAGCACGCATTTTTAGCTTGCATTGTCAGAAAAATGCCCCAATTTCTGTTCAAGCTACCTTCTTATCGGTTGTCTCACCCACTACCATGGCTCAGCAACTACAGCATTTTGCTGCTGAGAAACGATTTGCAGGTTCCATTAGCACTTCAGTAGAGGCTGTGCAAAGGTGTCCATGTGCTGAGATTTTTGTGTGCCCTTGAGAAAATCAGGTGGTCAAAATTTTAATGTGAAAACATTGTGTCATATTAGCAGAAAAGCCATCGTCCGCCTTCTATGGCATGAAATGTGGAGGATATCGGAAAATTTTTTGACGCGGCATCGAATTTCATTTTGGTGCTGTCATTGTGGTCAGTTCATCTGTGCTTGACCACCATGCTTTGCTTAGACATCTGGATCAAGATTTTCGCCCTCTGTTGTCATTTTATGTCGACATGCGCTGAGCACTGAGCACTGAGACTTCAGGTGGCGACACAGTGCAATCAGGCTATAAATGGGCGTCGTGCTGGCTTCGCAGACACTGGGCACAGCAGCATCGAAAACGTACGGAGCGCTAATCTGTTCATCTGTCTTGTGGAGTTCAACATATAATGCTTTCGCATTCTCACACATGAGCAGTTTTAAGTGTCGCTACTGAATTTTTGTTGCACTACATGTTTATTCTTTACCACATCACTTGTAGCCTTTCGCATGCTGTGCCAAAGGCCAAAAGGTCAAGCACACTGGTCTGTGAGGCAATGAGGTGCCTAGCATTTTGCATAGCATTCCTAAGCCATTCATACTATTAGGATGTCTCATAGCCTTTGGCATCTAAAATTACTCCAAATTTTTTTTCTTGCGGCTTTCCGCCATGTAATCTTCGTGTGAATTACAGGGCAGAATGTATGAAGGTGAAGCTGGCCAGCAGCTGTGGCAGCGGCAGCACGATTATCCACCCCGCCCCATCAGCTCCCATGCTCGAAGGGGCCAGGCCACCACTGGGGGGTGGCAGCAGCAAGGCCTCCAGCACATCGGTTACCACCAGGCTCAGCTCTGAGTCAGCCGCCACCTCCTCCTCCTTGAGCTACCCTGGGCCTGATGGAGAACATGTGGGAGATGCCGGGACCAAGCTGCTTGTCAGTGGCAACGAGGGATACACGCGTGAGGAGATTGATGTTCTCAGGTGAGACTCGACTAGAATTCAGAATGCTGTGTCACAACCTTTTTCGTTACTGTACCCATTGGTCTTTTCAGTGACTCTTGGGCAGAGATATTGCAACTGGATTGGAGCTTCACTCTGACACACGGTGCACTGCTACCCTGCTAAATGAGCTTGACGCCCTTACTACATCGTCTGCACCAAGTAGAATATCGTGTTCAGTTGACCGATTCTGGCTGCCACGGTGGATCAGTAGTTATGGCACTCAGCTGCTGACCCGAAAGACGTGGGTTCGATCCCAGCCGCGGTGGTCAAATTTCGATGGAGGCGAAATTCTAGAGGCTAAAGTGGTCGCAATTTCCAGAGTCCTTCACTATGGCGTCTCTCATAGCCTGAGTTGCCTTGGAACGTTGAACCCCCATAAATGAAATCAGCTGACCGATTATGAGTGTGGTGGCTTTTGTGGTCGCATTTCAAGGGAGACGAAATGCAAAAGGCAGCTCTGTGCTCTTGTCACGGATCTCCCCGGAGAACACTCGGACCAAAAGAATGGACTAGGCGACAAGTGTACCCACACAGACGCACATTTAATACACCCTACGTGAGACGCACACACTAGCACACAAAACTAACTAACAAACTAACACAAAACACAGACTATAAATACACACGACCTGGGAACACTGCTACCAGCGTCTACTACTAGCGTTCTACTGTTAGCGGTCGGTGTTCGTGCTCACGGTTGGTTCGGTGCGGCTGTGGCGTTGTATGGGTCTAGTAGCCGGCGTCGAGATGGAGTTTGACGTGCTGCGGCTGGCGTCGCTGGCTGCGTCATACAAGCTCCCGGTCCAAGCGCCCGTGGAGGTGATGCCGGTGTTGTTGGTGTTGGGGTGCACCACCCAGATGGGTGGCAACAGTGCTGGAGACGCCCCTGGCCGTAGCAGGTGGTAGCGTCCTCAGTTAACTCTCCTGAACGGGCTCAGGAACGGCAGGAAGTCCACGATGCGAAGCCTTAGAACATGAGCTCACCGGAGCAGTAGCCGGAGTTGCTCTCTTCCAGCCGAAGCGTCCCTGACCCGCCGGAGCCTCCGCTTCTCTGTTCTTTCCCCCCCCTGTGCCTCGCTCTCCCTCGCCATTTTATAACCTTGGCGTTAGTCCACATAAGCCTTGTCGTCGTCCTCTTCTTCTTCTCTCCACCAATCATCTCTTTCCACCTCACCGAATGCTTCTTCTTCACCTTCTTTAGTCTTCGGTTAATCCACGTCATCCTTAACGCCAACCTCGTCTTCTTCAAGCCTCTTTCGTTCATAATTTTATTTTAGACTCCCAATTATATGTGACGGCTGTGCATTGTCAGCGCATGCTAAAGAACCTCACGTGTTCTAAATTAATCTGGAACCTATACATCACTTTAGTACATTAAACCCCACAATTTTTATTTTTTTCTCAGTGTGGCTTTGAGGCTGTTTATTTTGGCTGGTATGCTGCAACCATTTACATTCGAACAAAGTTTGAGCTAGGAATAGGCATTAGCTTGTAAGTGCTATCATTTTATTATTATATTTGCCAGCAAGTAATAGTACTTACAGAAAACACACAGTAGGGCCACTGCATGCATTATCTTTCAATTAATCCTTGTGTTGTATCATTGTTCTGCCACTGAGACTGCTGTTATTTTTTTATTTACAGAATACTTCAGACCTTAATGTTTTTTATCATTGTTGTTTATCATAGCATGGTGGTGTAGAGGTGTGTAGGATACTTCAATTATAGATGAATGATTAGCTGTAAAAGGGTCCAAGATGGAGCTAGCCAAATTGGATGCAAACGCACAGCCTGCTGAAATCTCACTTTGAAAAAAAAAAAATGAAGAAGTACAAAATGCATGAGCAGTGCTAGCCACAAAATAATTGGCCCCGTATCCCTTACCTTGGTCATTGTGATCACAGATGTCAAGGGGGCAAAGGCTTCTGATTGTTTTCAGGTCATTTCAGCTGGGAGTTATAAATATTAAAGCTGTACTAACATCACTTCAGATTGGATGGACCTTTGCTGCATATTTTTCTGGGCTTTACATTGAACATAGCCTGTGCTTAGTCATGTTAGTAGAGAAGGTGTAATTTTATTAAGCACTGCAAGTTTTTGGATTCCCGGTTGCTATTTTGAATGGATGCCAAAAAGCTTGTTTTAAGAAAAGTGACATGCCATCACTCACAAGCAAACATTTAAGACAGTGAAAACAGTGGGGAGAACTTCTGCTCAGTGTGTAGATTAGGTCTCATCTTGCCCCCATGAGGATTTAGTATTTCTTGAGATCATTTCATTTTTATTTAGCTTTTAATTTTTACGTTGCTTTTTGCTGTACTCTTCAAAACTTTGTGATTGTTATAGTGTAAATAAGCGGTTCCTTGTCTGCACTCATGTTGTTCATGTATATTCCCATCTCTTAATTCCTTCTGTAACGCTAAGCATTTTTTGATAATGTTCAACCAACTAAACTCGTTCCCCGCATTGTTGAAAGGTAAGCTGCTGCTGTTGAATGTGTTTTTTGAGGCTAAGAAAAAAAAAAAGAACTGTACTACATCTGCCTTGCCAGAAGGTAAAGCAGCAGGTTATTTTTCTAGTCAAAATTTTTTGTTATGTTTAAATGACAGCTTACAAACCTGTGTGCGAGGTTGCCTGTTTTGAGCCGTGCATCCGGCCCAGGAAGACGTCTCTGATCAATGGGCGGGAGTTCGTGCCTTTCCTGGAAACGGACAAAAGGGACCGCTTTGCCTTCAAGTTGCCATTCTGCGACCCCAATGGGAAGCTGTCCCTGTCACCCAAGCAGCGTGCTTCCTTCAGTCATTGGGCACGTCTCGAAGAGCTTTCACATGACCCCAAGATCATCGAGGTGGTCGACTGCTTCAGCATCCGTCAGGTATGGCTGCTTGCTCTAAGCTGGCCTGCGGACTTCAATCAAGTCTATCTGTGCTTATGTGTGGACATTGGGATGGACAAAGCAGTTTAGGAAGGTGCGGACTGCCTCAATAAAAATATGTCCTGACTGGAAAGTTCGCAGCCAAGGTGGTAGGTAATATTATGATTCACCTGCCAATTTTTCCACCGGTTAGCTACAAAAAGAAAAAAACGATTGTGGGGTTAGTCTTACTTTAGTCTTTAGAAATGCTAGAGCATTAACATGATGACACAATCTGCAAGACAATGTGTCATTGCACAGGCTTATGTGACATACAGTCTTGGTCAAAAGTCTTAAGGCCACAGCATTCAGCTGCTGCTAAATGAATGCTCCTAGAATCCTCCGTGTAGTGGATCATTCAAAACACAAGTCAAGCAGGAAGCTTCTCTACTGGAAGAAGAAACCTTCTGCTCGCATTTCAAGGTCATTCGGTCTTTAGTAGCGCCGTAATGGCTCTGTTATGTGATTGAAGCGAAAAGCCTTTGGCCGTAAGACTTCCAACCAAGACTGTAGATATGGCAATGAGTTCTGACAGGTAGCAGACAAAAGCAAAAGGTGGGGGTTGCAGAGAGCACAGAAATCTTTGAGTGCTATTTTCATTGGTTGCATTGGGGTGGCCAAGTGGTATCAAATTGAACTTCCTTGCCCATGAAATTCAAGTTGACACCGACTGCTACAGAAAATGGCTCAATATTAAAGATTTGGAATGTTTTGGTGTCCACCCTGAGTTAGACAGGTACTACTCCTTTCCTTACCTTGTAACCAAATTGTTTCAGCAGAAACCAATTTAGCAAAAATGGTGAGTTGTTTAATATAACGTGGGAGACCTGTTGTCTCCTGCAGTGATGCATAAATAGAACCGTTTGTTCCTTTTAATTACAATACACCTTCAGCTACAGCAACATCACTCAGAAAAGTTAGGCATATCACACGTAAAATATTTTCTACTCGTGGAGACACTTCCAGAAAAAATAGCTTGTTTTATGGCAGTTACGAGCCCTTTTTGCCATATATATATGTGACCTGCGACTTCGTTACTTTCTCCATTTTTCACTCACAATTACTATAGCACCTTAAATTTTGTAAAGAAATATTTAAATGTGCTCTCTGCATGTTCTTAAGCATCCTCTCAGAGAGAAAAAAAATGTTAAATTGGTTTGCTCCACAGAGCATATGCCTTCTATCTCTTCTTAGGTATTCTTGCATATTTTTGTATTTCATGCCTTTCACAGACAATAGTGTCAGACTGCTCGTTTGTGGCATCTTTGGCTGTGAGCGGCCTCTATGAGAAACGGTTCAAGAAAAAGATCATCACAAGGTAAGACTACATACTTTTCTCTTTGCATGAAATTGTATCGTCCTGGCATGCTGTGATGCATTTATATATCTTTTGTTTTCACACCACACAGTTTTACAAATACCATTCAGTTTAGATAACTTTAGAAACAGTGCAATTTGTAGCCGCATGGGTGCACTTGTGCGAATGCTAATGGTTGATTGCTCCCCTGATTGAGCGGCCACAGGCGGTTCAGCTAATTGTGATGTGCATTATAGGAGTGAAGCTGCTGTTGCGATTTATGTGGCAGCAGATTTTAATCTGTCCGCTCACCATTAGTTGCTAGTTTGTTGCTTGTGTCTGATCATTTGCGCTTTGCACACTTTTTCTTCATTACAGCCACCCACTTGTTGCTGTTGGTGCATAATTTATTTCTACTGTATTGGATTGCACTAAAGATGCCCTTCAATGATATTCTCCATCATGCAGCATTGGTACTGCATGCATTTCCTTGTCAACAAGTTTTATTTCAATGTGTGGCCGTGCTCTTTTACTTACTGTTCAAAAATTACTTATTGCTCAATGCGAAAAGTTGTTCTCTACTCCATCTCTTAAGTTCCATGAACTATTGTGGAAGCTAGAGGCCTCCTCAGCCAATTGGGAGTACGTAAGTGTTCTTCCTGCTTAAGGGAATAATGGCGCAGCATCAAGTGACTACGACAGCGGGAGAGCACTTGATGCTGCGCCATTATTCCCTTAAGTATGTCTGATCAACTTGCCCAGTCCTATACGCTTCTTCCTGCGCCTCATCATCTGCTAGTCATCTACTCACTGCATATGTTGATGTGGTTGCAAATGAGTATAGACGCTGTCTACATACTGAAAACTGTAGGAACTTGGGATATGCACGCTTATGTATGCTAAATGCATCATTTTGCGGGCTATTGTACTGTTTGCCACATATGCACCGAAGACTGTACAACAATGTCGGCCTAGTGGCGTCACCTGGTTTTTAGAATGGAGACCATTTGTGTGAACAAGCTGACATTCTTTTTAGGCCTAACAGTGGCAGAATCATCACTTGAAGTAGGAAATAAAGTAGGTTTATCGCTTAGAGATTTTGCTGTAGATGAGATGAGACAAAACGAAAATTCGATGCCCCATTCGTGACTTGTGCACATACTGAAAAAATCCTGACGACGAAAAATTCACTCCAAAGCAAGGGGTCCTGCTTCTAAGCGTGGTGCCATGTTGGAGACACTATTTTAGCGTACGCAAGAGTCGTGCACATTAAGCTCAGAAATACGCGAGCATGCATTAAGGCTTGATTTGAAATAGCGCTTGGTGCATGCACACTTCAAAGCATGCTGTCCCATATGCCCATATGTTCATTTTATACTGTCTCCACATTCCGCAGCGTCGGAACGTCGCCTCTGCACTTATCGTAGCTTTGGTGTTGCTGCAAGGAACTACTGAGGTGAAGTGATAGAATGCACTTTGTCTGTTGCTAGGCATTGAGAACTTTGCTACGCAAGCCACCAGTCTGTTATCACACTCAGAAATATGCCTGCATTATGAGTTATTGCAGCTGCATGTTAGTTAAAACTTAAATGCATTTGCAGTGATGGATGCATCTACAGCAACACATGTGTAGCAAGGCAGCAATGCAGCCTGTTTCAGGTATTGCGGTTCCTGCGGTGACCCCTGCTTGCATGCCTTGATTTGGACCAGTGGTAGTTTTGAGTGTCTTCATTGCACATTGTATTCTTCTCTTGTGTGACTCTACATGTTGCTCCCCCAAAGTTTGCCCTCCTAGCCACTGTGGAGGTGGCTTTGTAGTCAGCGTTATATAGTTGCTGTGTCTGTGATTGCAAGCATCCAGATGTCCTTTGGCAACAATGCAGACCTGTGATATGCACTAATTATCCAGCGGCATTAATAATTTTTTATTTTGTCTTAAGCATACCTGTGAGCTTCTCCTGGCTTTGGGAGCATATTGAATAAGGTCTTAATACAAGGCACCCCCACCCCCCCGCCCCCACCCCCCGCCAACCACGTTTGCTATTCAAGGTCATTTGCCTGTGTGTCAGTTCAGAACAAGAGCACAGGCTAGAATGAAGCAAAAAACAAATACGGTTTGACTTTCTGCGTGGGCAGTAAGGAAGAATTACAGTACCTGCCGGAAATGTCATTCGGGGTCACCTACGCTTTGATAAACCCAGCACTTTGTATTTCAGATGATGGAGGCCAGAAAATTCTAAGACAGTGCCTGTTCCCCTCATCATTTGGTGCAAACATGATTTCTAAATTTCAACACAATGCTTGACTTTTGGCAAATTGAGACAAGAAAACAAAACTGAGGATTCCTTTGCCTAGTACAGTCGAAACCCGCAATAACGAAATCGCCGGGGACAGCAAAAAAATTCGCTTTCGCGAGAATTCCGTTGCCGCGAAGATGAGACAGAAAAGATAGAAAACAGCCCGCAAAAATAAAATTTATTGCCAAAAGTCAGTCAGCTTAGTTTGCCGAGCCTTGCCTTGCAGCAACTTCATGGTTCTATTCTCACACTGCAAGAAGTGATCCATTGCCACGTCGTCGTCGTGTGCGCCTAAGAACGACCGGATCGTGTCAAAGGCGTCCAACACATTCCTCGGGTTCGGGTTTACCGTCTCTCCATGTTGTGGACCTTGGTCCTCGGTGTCGTCAGTTTCGCACACGTTTTTTGGCTGGCGGAGACATCTCAAACGCAAACGTGCGGACTGCTGCTCATACACACCGCCACCACACACAACGAACACATGTGCACCGCTCGCAGGCCTAAAAGTGCAGCGCTGATGATCTAGTGTCGCCCCCTGATGGTGTCGCTGCGAGGCTGCCTTCCCTGAACATAGCCTCCGAGATAAGCAACGACGCGGAACCGATCACAGAGGACACGCGCTGCGCCGGTATGGTGGCTAGCACCGGCTCAAGGTGGCTAAAGTTTTTAAAGTTGTTCCGGCTGCAAGGTTGCCAGGCGCCAATGCTCTCGCTGTAGCCACGCAAGCGCGCTATTGCAGTTTGCTCAATTTGAGTGCTTTTTTGACGCTGTTATTCATAATATGGGAGACAGTATGCGGACCGACGCTGCAGCAAATTTCGTTATCGTGGGATTGCGGTACAAAAATGTTTCGTTACCGAGAGATACGAAATACATTGGCCCCTATGGGCATTTGCCGGGATCTCGGAAATATTTCGTTGCGGCGAGAATTTCGTATTCTCGAGATTTCGCTATCGCGGGTTTCGACTGTACTTGTACTTGCAAACTAATAGACTTGTCATGTTTGTTAGGCTCATGCAATGCAGTAACATGAAAAATGTCACGAGCAAGATATTATTTGTAGTTTGGCTTTGCTACTTGTTATTTTATGATCTCATTCTTGTATTGACTCTTTGCATGTTATAATTTAGCTGTCTAACTCACAGCATGTTTCTGCAGCATAATTTTTCCCCAGAACCGACAAGGCCATCCGGTGTACAACCCTTGTGGCAAGTACACAGTCAAGCTTAACATCAACGGTGTGCCACGAAAAGTAAGTTTTTCGCAGCATGGCTTGCCATGTACGTTTGTTCTTCTGATCATTTTAGTTTGCAGAAAAAGTTTTCTTTGAATATTTTAATTTCTTTAGTTTGATTTTTTTTTTCGCCTCTTCTATTACTTTGTATTAACAAGAAGTTGATGGAAGATCATACAAACTGATGCAGTGACGCTGTGACAGCAAGAGGTTTTGTCTTTAACTTTACATTGGCCACCTTCCCACCTGATTTTGTTGTCACTTTTTCGTTGCGCTTCTGCATGGGCTTCTGGTGAGTGGAGTCCTCCTGGAGGGTTTAAATGGGTGGAGAGTGGAAGAGTAGAGGTGATGTGCGGGGTAGGTGGTGGGCTGCTCTCATGGACTTCTGGAGGGTGGTGGCTTACCTCTTGGTTGGCTGTCACACAGAGATGCCGGCATTTTGCAAAACGGCCCTAACGCTGCTGCCGCAGTAAAATAACTGTTACCTTTATTGTTTTCTTGTAGTGTGTTTGTGTTTGAAACTCATGCATGGGGTACTCCTTCTGCTAGGTTGTCATCGATGACTACTTGCCAATGGGCAAGAACTCGGAGATGCTGTGTTCGTACTCCAACAACAAGAATGAGTTTTGGGTCTCACTACTCGAGAAAGCCTACATGAAGGTCATGGGTGGATATGACTTCCCTGGATCCAACTCTGTAAGTTGTCAAGCTACAACATGTCATCTTATTAAATGCAATTTGTAGCGTGAGCAGTCGAATGGGAGGCTGCATAAAAGGTTAAACTTTATGCAGCAAATGGGTGTCTTTACCTGCTTCACATTTTTTTCTGTTTGTCAAGCACCGAGCCTTTTACATACTTTTTCAAAGTCCATCACTAGGTTAGGTGCTGAACTGTATCAGCAGCTAAGCACTCAGCAGTTTTAAGAATTATGTTAGGGGGTTGCTTTTGCGAAGATGTCCATCAGCATTGAAGTTTTCCTTACTTTAGGTCTTGAAAGAATGTTTGACAAGGCCCACAACAGTCACAGATTGTGGGGTTTTAAAAGAGGGGGGATAATATACTTTCCCCGCTTATTCGTGGCTGACAGTTCAAACCGCTGACTGCACCCCGTATTTCACGAGCTCTGCCGAGCACACGCCATCCACAGTGGGCCATGCTTTGTGGAAACAAAGGAACATCACAGGCTGGCACAAAAAGGCAATAACAGTGCAATCCACTCTTAACAATATTGAGAAAACTGGCAGATCTAATCTTTATAACCAATTGTTGTTATACCTGGAGTGGCAAAAAAAAGCAACAAAAAAAACAACACACCCTCGTATTCTCCCATGCATGTAGCCACCGCCACTGGCACTCCTGTCAAGGGCGCACAGCGTTTTGGCACTCTGCCAAGTTCCCCGAGCAAGCCATTCCCACCCCCACACCCCCTCCGGAGCTCCCCTCAAAAGATAAACATGTCACGATGACATTGGCACACAGCATTTTGGCGGGCTGCCAATGTCTGTGCTGTGGACAGTTCGAAACGGGGAAACGTGCCTAGAAAAGTGCCTAGAAAAGCTAGTGCTTAAAAAAAAGTAAATTCTCAACCATCCGAACAACAAAAGTAGGGGGAGTGGATTCAGAGAAATCACCTTGCACTTAGTGGGCATCATTATTGCCCAGTTAACCCTTTGGGGGATTTTGCCGTATATGTACGGTGGCGGTTTGTCCCGCTATTTGCCGTACGGGAACGGTGTCAGCCCTCTGTTTCAAATTTCGCACCATAATGACGAAGCATGCTCGCTGGAAGGTGCTGCCACCTTTTAGGGCTTACAAGAAGTGTTTGAAATTTGATTGCGCTGTTTTCTTTCAAAGATAAACAGAACTGATTTCTGGCTTCAGCGTGTTCCGCTGTCTGCGGCAACACTCTTTCGTGGTTTCGGTTTTGCGGCTTGATTGCAACGGAGGTGCGCGAATCTTGATTTTTATATTTATCAGCACTCCCTGGCAGGGGCCGCGGAAGTAGATTTCCGTCTTTATTGGCGCTGCTCTTAGCTTGTTTATCACCGATGCTCACGAGGTATTTTCGCTCTCCTTGTTTACTGAGTTTCCTTTGATTTCTTCAGATGCACAGCAAAGTGGAGATATGACCGAATGCACTTCCATTCTCTTGACACCGACATCGATGACTCTTCCGCGTTTTATGTGTGCAGACTGCAATAAGGTGCTGTGCTGAGACTCGTGTGTTTCAAGGAATACCGCACTTATTTAACGTTTTGCAGTTCTGAGTGATGCTGACACCAAAATAACTGTTCCTGATTTTTTTTTTTTACTATTTCTCCCCACTTTACACATTTTTACATTCAAAATCCGCAATAAAGTAATTTGACTATCTGGGAAAGTTTTAAAAAAAAATTTCTACCCTCAAAGAGTTAACGAACACACAGACGGAAACTACGTTTGTGTGAGACAGCGTTTCGTAGTGGCTGCCAAGCAATCTCCTCGCTCCAGCGATTGTGACGACGATAGCTTTTGGCTCCCAAAGGCTGGAGGCAACACTTCCCGTTCGATTTAACTATGCCGGTCCGTTCGCGGATCATTCGCTTCAAAGTATTTTATTTTTTATCAAACTTTCAGACAAATTTTGGTCGTAAACATCTTCCGGGCGGCCAGAATCCTATCACTGTACTTGTTATTTCGCCAATAATTGTATTGTTGTATAGCATACTTCATGCTTTTTCAGCTTTAACAGAGTTGTACTGTCGGGGACAAAAGTCTCCAGGCCGCGTCATTTGGAACCGGAGCTGATAGCTCTGTGATTAGCTGCAGGCTGGAGACCATACTTGTCAAGAGCAAAGCTGGACTCGCGTGCTGTGATGTGTGCTAGTGATAGCAAGCGATCGCTAACAAACATGGCAGCTATTAGCCAAAATTGCTCGTCGCACGTCCTGGAGAATTTTGTCCACCATGGTACATTTCCATGGGATTGTAGAACGAGAACATTTACCTTGCGCAGAACATCGACCTGCATGCCCTGACAGGCTGGATCCCCGAGCGTGTAAGCCTTCATGGGAATGCAGACACACCATTTGACGCCAATGCATTCTTTAACAAACTGCTTGACCGGCACCAACGTGGAGACGTGCTGGTTACGCTCGCCACTGGGGAGTTGAGTGAGGCTGATGCAGAACGGTCAGGCCTGGTGCCCTCACATGCCTATGCGATGCTGGATGTGCGCCACGTGCAGGTGAGCCCAAGACGGATGACAGGGGTTAACATACTGTGAACTATCCAGCACTGCAACAGAAAAAATAGTGACTATTGACTATTGGTGGCCTCTATTCCATTACAAATCGCGGACTTTAGCACTTTTCACAGAATTGTATGTTAGTAGCCACATTCCCTTTTCCTAATGATACTGTATGTAGTATGGTTGTGGACATAGTAGGAATTATACAATGATTGGAATCCTAAGGGAATTGCCTGGATTCTCTTGTGAAGTATTATCTAGTAATGAAGTTCTGCTGATGTTTTGTTTGCATGCTTGCTCCCCCATCCACTGCAGCCAACTAGCTCGTCAAGTGCTGTGGTTCTGGCAGCAATGGCAGCAACGTGCTCACATGGTTATATGGCAAAAGTCATGATACTGGTGCCTGTCAAAAGCAATACCGTATTTATGCGCTTGCATAATGAACACATCCCTACTCTGGCCGTCAAAAAGTGCAATTTTTTTCCCTCTTGCCTAATGTGTGCATCCCACCTTTTGGCATGCAGTTGGCTGCTGATGATAGTTAATGCTAGCAAGTCCCCTTTCTGAACACTGAGACAACTATGCAATAATGTAATGCGCCATCCGTCCACTGCAAAATCTATGCTATATCTCAGTTTACAGTACGAACAGCAATAAAAATGTTCCATGGGGAATCCAAGGACCAAAATAAACCACGCCCTGTCACAAAGGGCTTCTCTATTTGATCTGCCATATTAAGGACTGTAGAAACTTGTTGGGTTTTGTGTTAAATGCTGAGAGTTATGCTAGAGTAAACTCTGGTTGCTTTGTCTTGAGATGGCATAATTTGCTGTCATGTGTGTTATACATGAGGGTTTAAGGATGAATGCAGGTCTTCAGGTCACAAAAAAAATTGCGAAACACTCAATTATTGGAAGAGAGTTAAAAAATTAAAGAATGATTTGCGAATGTGAAATCAAATGAAGAGTGTTAGCTAAGTTGTTTTACCTATGCTTTTGACGAATTCTAATACCAACGTATACATCACGAAACGACGATTTGTTTTGTACCACCCACATCCCTCTGCAACCATGGTTCACCCACCACAGCCCCCTGAAAGTCGTCTCCCATTACGGTTTCAAGAACCAAAAGTCATCAGTACAAATCCCTCACACACACCAGGCTTCAACTCAACTAACAAATCATGCCGATTTGTTTGCCACAACTCCGAACCCTCTACACCAAATGGGTGAGCCACAATTTTGTCACCAATGATGACCCCAAGTGGCACCAGTCTCAGCACCCTCTGAAACAACATATATATATATATATATATATATATATATATATATATATATATATATATATATATATATATATATATATATATATATATATATATATATATATATATATATATATAGCGGAACACCAGCATACGGGTAAACCGGCCGCTTTGCCGGCCTGACAACTGCGCGTGCGCGGTCACTTGACGGTGGGTCAGATTTTGCTGACCTGAGATTTCCGACCGCCTTGAAATCTCAGACAAACAAGAAACGTTCAAATGCGAGTAGTAAGAGCCAACGCTCTTAAAATGAATGCTTAGAGAGTTGGTCGGCTAAAAAATTAAGTGCAAGCTTCGAAATGATGTTCCACTGCACATAATCACAATTTCAAAACCGTTCGATCGCTGCCATTTTGCCATCATTTGAAAGCTCGTTTCACGTCCTTTTGTTTGACACCTCTCAATATGGCATCACGCCAGTGTAGCCAAAGTTGCAAGCGTTTTCCCGGAACTCAATAACGTGCACACAGACTTCAAGTTTCTACATATCTGTTACTGATTTTACAAATACAGTCTGTCTTATGGGCTTTTTCTCTGGTTTGCCTTGGGCAGTTGAAATGACATTGCTATCAATATATTCAGGAAGGGTAGAGCTGTGCAGTGATGCTATTTTTACTGGCTTTTACATTGCGCATTGAACTTAATTATAGTTGCATTCCTAAATTACCAGCCAACCTGTCTTATACATTCTAATCATAGACTTTTTAGAGCGCAGCTCTTATGCGCCCGTTCCTGCGTTCTGCGTCGGCACTGTCGGCGCTTTCAGCGTAATCAGCATAACCGGTTGTCCACTTGGCAGAGCAAAATGCCATGGGAAGATCGTGCGAGTGGCTAACAGCAGAGCATGCCTGACAGGTGACAGGTAGTAGCAGTACGAAACACCACCTGCCATGGGAAGATCTTGAAGGGTGGCTAGCTGCATGACACACCACCTGCCAGCAGTGTGGCAGGTGGCATGTGAAGAGCTGCACTCAAACTTCGCATTACCGACTATCGTAATCATCTGTCAATTTTTCTACCAATGTATTTTCATTGAGACAAGTGTAAAAACAGCATCACCGCGCAAAGTGCATCTTGGGTGATTCAGTTCTACAAATATTTGAAATAATTTGTAAATTTTTGTAAATAATTTTTTGGGATAGCGTCTGTAACAAAGAGCTGAAACAAAATCACGAAACTGCTTATAGCCAAAATTCTAATTGTGCTATTCAAACTCTAATTGCGCATTTTGACGCTGCAGAAAAAAAAAAAAAAGCACACATCACAGAGAGGGGGCCAGGGAGTGCGGACGTGACTCACGTCGGTTCCGTGGAAAGTTGGTTGGTCTGGTGGAAATTGTGCCGATTCATGGAATAATTGTTTGCCATCACCTGTGGAAAGTCACAAGGGTCATCTGGGTGACATTTTCATGAGCGTGAGTGGACGTTTGAACATTTTATGGCCTTTTTGTGTCGACCATGTTTCCCGCCTAGCTAAGCTGACCGCTAGCGGTAAACGAACGCGGCGGCTCGGCGACAGCCGAAGCCCCCGGCGCTCGCTTCGAAACGCCGTTGCATGACCATGGAGGTGACCGTAGAGGGTACGGAGATTACACCCGAAGAATTGAGAACCTCGGATTGGATCACTAAAGTGGGAAAACATGTTAAAGAACTGCAGGACCTCACGAGAGGCGAACGGCGAGGAGGCAAAGATGGAGACGCCAGATTGGAACGCGGAGCCGAATCCGGAGAGGGCAAAAAGATAGCGGCGGAGGCGAACGCCGCATATAAAAAGCTGGGGCAGAAGAACGCGGAGCGCTCAATTGCGTCGTACCTTCCGCGTTTGCCAGCTAATGACTACAAGATAATTATTCGGCCGAAGAATGGGCTGGCGCTCGCGAAAGTTCCGACTACGAGGTTGAGTGCGGCGGTGCGTATGGCAGCGCAAATTCCATGGGTCAAAGGGCAGGACAAGGACGTGGTGATTCATAACGACAAACAAGGCACCCTGATTTTCAGCACCCCAGACATGGACACTGTCTGGAAGGTGACCAAGATTAAGTCTATCCATATCGACGACGACGAGTACGAAGTCACAGCGTACCTGGCGCCGCACGAGGACTGCGGGCGGGGTGTGGTGCACGGCATCGACCCGAAACTGACCATAGAGGAACTGACAGAGGCCTTCGGCAACCCGAGGAACCCGCCGATACTTGGCGTTAGGAAGATGGGCAAATCCAGTTCGGCGATCGTCATCTTCAAACACGAGACAGTGCCGAGGTGGGTGCACTGTTACGACGTACCCCTAAAATGCGTGCTCTACAAGAAGCGGTACGAGGTGTGCTACCGCTGTGGCGAGCAAGGACACAGATCGGACGTATGTGTCAGCGCCCAAGTTAAGTGTCTGGGATGCGGAATCATAGCCCCACCCGAGGATCACGTATGCGAGCCCAAGTGTAAATTGTGCGGCAAAGGTCACTTGACAGCAGACCGGAAATGCAAGGAAGCTTTCAGGACCCCTTATACGATAAAGAAGAGGCAATGGGAGGCCAAGCTGGCTATGGAAGTCATGGAAGAGGAAGCGCGGAAGGTGAAGGAGACCGAAGTAGGAAGGAGCCGGTTCGAAAAGCATCAAGGGAGATCCAGGAGTCAGTCAGGAAACCAGAGCGAGTCGAGAGGGAGATCAGAGTCCTTCCCGCGTCTACCGAATCTGCGGGAAGCGGAGAAGCAAAAGAAGGCCCAACCCGGGACTGCGGGCCCCTCCGGAGGCGCTGTCGTCAACAACCCAGCGAGGCCCAAGTTTCCGAGCCGAAAGGTGGGTTGGGTGAGCGAAGCCTCCTAGGATAAACGCGATGAAGAAATCTTCCAGATTAAGGAAGAAAATCGATTGCTTAAGGCACAGCTCGCAGCGATGAGCAAGCAAATTGAGGAGCTTAGAATAGCGCTTAAGCCTAATGCAGCACCTGCGAAACAATCGCAGATGCCACAAAATCCAGTTGTAAGAGCATCAGAGGAGCAGGGTGCGGCTCAGCCGCCGGCTAAGAAGAGGGCGAAGGAAGTAGAGAAGCCCATAATAGATATGGACACAGAGAAAGTGATAGACATGAAAATAGAACAATTGGAGGCAAAATTTGAGGCCAAATCTAGACAGGACAATGAATGGCGCAAGGCTTTTGAAGAACGCATGTTAGGGATGTTCCAAACCCTCTCAGAGCAGCTGCATCAACGAGATAACAGTGTCGCAGAGCAAATACATCAGAGGGATAATAACCTCACTGAACAACTTAAGGAAGAATTTGCGAAAAGGGACCGGGCGTACGAACACCTCACCCAACAAGTACTAGGAAACCAGATGAATCAGCTGATTGGCAATCATGGCTCACAGATCCAGTAAAACCACTGTTTGGCAATGGAATTGTAGAGGTTTCACGCGCAAGCGTGCTGTCTTGCAGGAATTCCTGAGGAACGGGGACCGACCGGAGCTAATAGCACTACAAGAATGCGGCAGAAAAGCAAAATTGTCGGGGTACAAATAATACGTAGGCGAGGGTGAAAACACGCAGGTGGCCACCCTAGTCAAACGAAACATCACGGCGGTGCAGCATAACATCGGGAGTACACAAATAGACCATGCTCTCGTAGAACTGATACCGCGAAGAAAGAGAGAAAGTAGCTTGTTCGTATTAAATGTCTACAGTTCTCCCAAACAAAGGAAATGTGAATTCGGGGATCTCTTCGCAACGACGCGACGTAAGATAAAGAACAACCCGCTGTTGATCGTGGGGGACTTTAATGCTCACCATTCGGCATGGGGATATAAACAGGCTTCAATCAAGGGCAGGAAATTGTGGGACGACATACAGACTCATAATCTGGATTTGATAACCGACCCGCTGCAACCCACAAGGAAGGGAAATAGTGTCGCGAGTGACACAACACCTGACCTCACCTTGACGGGGAGCGGCACTAGAGCCACGTGGTGCAATACAAACGAGGATCTGGGAAGCGATCACAAGATCATAGAAGTGGTGGTAGAAGGAGGCCCGACAATTCCCGGGAAACGGAAGGTAGAGGCCGTAAATTGGGACGCTTTCAGGGCACTCGGGGACAACCCGGCTCCCGTCTCTGACATTGCGGAATGGAGCGATGGGGTGGTACGGTCTGCTAAAGAGGCCACCGAAGCGGTGGAAATCGAGGGGGACAACGAAGCCGTAGACAGGAGATTAATAAATCTCTGGAGGAAAAAGAAAGGGTTGGAGGATCGACTTCGACAAAGGAGATGGGATCTGAATATCAGGAAACAGATAGCGGCTTTAAACAGAGAAATTGAAGAGCACGCAATCGCACTCACGAAGCAGAATTGGGGGAACGTCTGCGATCAGATGGAGACGAATATGAGTACCGCACGAACGTGGCGACTTCTTCGCCACCTCTTAGATCCGGATAGCACAAAGTCAGCGTCCAAACAACAGCTGGAAAGACTGGCGCATCAGTTTGAAGGCACTAAGAAGGAACTATTAGAAGAAGTTCGCAACAGGTACATAAATCCCGCCGGACCCGAACCCCTCCCGGACTATGAAGGGGGAGAGAATTCGGAATTAGACGCCCCGCTCTCCCTGGCAGAAGTCAGAGCGGAGATTAATCGCCTGCGGACTAAGTCAGCAGCGGGGCCGGATAGAGTGAGCAACAGAATGCTTCGTAATTTAGACGACAGGTCCATCGCCAACATCGCAACGTACATGCAGGAGTGCTGGGAGAAAGGGACGATACCACAGGAGTGGAAACTCGCAAATCTCATTTTCATTCCCAAGTCGGGGAAGAAACTGGGCCTCGAGAACCTCAGGCCGATATCGCTCACCTCCTGCGTGGGTAAGCTTATGGAACATGTCATTCAGACGCGGCTCAGTAGGTACGTAGAGGACAATGGGCTATACCCAGACACCATGATCGGCTTCCGACCAAAGCTGTCGGCATGCGACGTGATGCTGCAACTCAAGGACCAAATTATAGACAAGCAAACCCGAGACACGAAAGTGATTGTGGGGTTGGATGTGGCAAAGGCATTTGACAACGTGAGGCACGTGTCGATCTTAGAGAATCTGAACTCACTAAATGTAGGTAAGAGAGTGTATAGTTACATCAAGGACTTTCTTACGAACAGGAAAGCCACTCTCAAGATAGGGGAAGACTCCATCGAGGACATTATACTTGGTAACACAGGAACGCCGCAAGGCTCGGTGTTATCACCAACTCTCTTCAACATTGCGATGTTGAGACTCCCCGAACTGTTGGCGGACATTGAGAATTTAAACCACACAATATACGCGGATGACATAACATTATGGATAAATAAGGGGAGTGACGGACAAATTGAAAGCTCTCTGCAAAAAGCAATTGACATCATTGAAGAGTACCTGAAACCCAAGGGACTTAAATGCTCGGCCGAAAAGTCGGAAGCACTGTTCCTGATGCCCCCTGGAAAACGGCGGCTTCACCAAAAGCACGAGGCAGACATCCACCCGTATGTCAATGGCGGAGAGATCCCCGCGGTTGACAGTATCCGCGTCCTCGGGCTAAGGATTCAGGCGAATCGGAAGAATCATGAAACGCTTGCTAGGTTAGAAGCTAGTGCAAATCAGACGTGTCGTCTTATCAGAAGAATAGCGAACAGGCACGCTGGGATGAAGGAGGCGAATCTCTTGAGACTCGTGCAAGCCTTCGTAATCAGTAGGATAGTGTACGTGGCACCTTACCTGAAACTCAACGGAGCGGAACGGAACAAGCTCGAAATCATTATCAGGAAAAGTGTCAAGGTCGCACTCGGCCTACCCCCGAACACATCCACCGAGAGACTTATGAAGCTAGGGGTCTCCAACACTCTCGCGGAGCTCATTGAGGCTGCCCTTACCGCTCAGCATCAAAGGCTACTCGGTTCTGAAACGGGGAGGAAAATTTTAGAGAGATTGGGCTACGAACCCAAGCATGAACATGCCCGCTCACGAGACATACCACGACAAATCAGGGACAAGATTAAAATCCCTCCGCTGCCCAGAAACATGCACCCCGCCTTTCACGAAGGCAGGCGCAAAGACAGGTTAGAAGCATTACATGCTAGGTATACAGGTCGACAGGACGTCCTGTATACGGACGCTGCAATATATGAGAGCAAAGCCGCACACGCGGCTGTGGCGGTTAGGGAAGACGGAACCCCGGTGGCGTGCTGCACAGTCAGTGGTGTCAAGACAGTAGAAGCTGAGGAAGTGGCGATAGCCTTAGCCGCCAGCCAAGGAGGGGTCAAGGTGGTCATTAGCGATTCAAAAAACGCTGTGAGAAATTACGAATCGGGGAGGGTGACGGAGACTGCCATCCGTATATTAAGCAGGGAAGGAGGACCCAGAGAACTGGTTCTGCTCGTTTGGGCACCAGCTCACCAAGGACTTAAAGGGAACGAGGAGGCTCATTCGGTCGCCCGAGGTCTCACTTACCGGTCGACCCCTGGGACCTCCCAAATCTCTGGAAGTACAAACAGCACAGAGGATATGCGCGCATACCAGGAAATCACACAATACTACAGACTAAATCGTCAGATTTATCCGGGAGCGGACAAAACGCTCAATAAGAAAGAGGAGGTTCTTTGGAGGAAATTACAGACAGGGGTTTTTCCCAACCCAGTACTCTACAGCAAGTGGCATCCTACAGTATTCAGGTCAAAGTGCAAATTTTGCGATCAGCCAGCAAATTTGGTCCACATGGTGTGGACGTGCCCGGCTAAATATGATAGCTCACGCACTATAGAATCCTGGGAGGCTTTGCTCCGCAGCCCAGACCCCAACGTCCAGCAAGACATCATCGGTCAAGCCCTTGCTGCTGTTGTATCCCAAGGGATCCCGGCCGACGGCTAGGGCCGACAGGGGAGATGGACTTCTCTCCTGGCGTTCATTGACTGGTGTTACAATAAAGTTGTTTCTCTCTCTCTCTTACAGAGTGATTTTAATAAGAATCCTACCATAAAAAAGAAAAAGTTTTTAGACCCACATCCCCCCCTTTAGACAGAATTTGTTGAATATGCTCTCGTGCATGGAAGCCATGCTAAAAAGTGTTTTTTGTCTTATTATTAGGATGAGTCATACCAGATGAAGTATTTAATTTACCAGCCTAATTTTTAGGCCATTTTTACCACTTCAAGCTTTTGCTAAATATTTTACGCTGCATAATGAATGCATTCCCCTAATTTGCAGAGATATTCGGGAAAGAGAAGTGTGTTCATTATGCAGGTGAATATGGTACTGCAGTGTTTGCATTAAAATATGGCGAATTTTATCTTAAATCACCTGCTTCAGAAAGTAGTACCTCAAGTTATATATTCGAACCAAGCTACGAATGTGGGGTGAACTTTTTTAATGCATTAGCATTCAAACACCCATTATCGCAAAAAGTGTCCAGCATTGGCGTTTGGAGCATCGGTTGGCAGAGTGGCGAGAGGGAACCATCTGTCCACTTTCAGGGAAGAGAAGGGAGGGAAAGTGAAATAGGGAAGAAGAGGAGAGGTGGGGGCGATGGGTGGCGAGAGGGAAACTGTGGTCACCAGCCAGAGTCGAGAAGTGGGTAGAGTGGAGAGGAGGTATGGTGTGTCGCATTGATTGCTGGACTGGTTCGGGGAATACTGCATGTCGCATGGTGACTGATGGACTGGATCACTCCACCAGCTCACATGGTCTGAACCTGTCGGTGGCAGTGGCTGCTTCGTCTTGAGGGGGGGGGTGGGGGGGGGGGGGGGGGCACATAAGGCTAAAATGCATGCTCTGCTGCATGAATTTGCACTGACTGTCTGTGAACATTTTTCACTGTCCTTTGAGGTACCCACAGCGAGCTCACCCACCAGGCTCATGAGCGCAGAGGAAAAATCAACCTCTTGACAACCTTGGGCCGTCGAGGTGAAGCTTGCGGCGTGCGTACTGGCTTGAGAAAGAGTTGCACTAAATGGGAAAGAAGGCAGCTTGGGCCATTGAGGAAGAAGAGGAGGCAGTGAAAGAGTCATGTGGAGTAGGGAATGGGAAAGAAGGGGGTTACGAATGGACACAGAACTTTGCAGCATGAAATGTGAAGCAGTGAGGCAAGAAGTGGCAGAACGGCAGCCCTGCTGTGCAAAAGTCTGCATGCACTGCAGGCTTCCCAGTGAATATTTAAGGAGTTTAAGATTTTCCGCCACAGAAAATTACGGACCTTGGACATCTCTGTGTTTGTCTACTTTGCAACCATCTCACTTTTAACCTATTTTTAATTTTAGTTGACCATATAGTATACTGTTAGGATTCCTTAAAGGGAAGGTGAAAGGCTTTTTTAGGAATTTGAGGTTCTTAACGAAATCGAATCTATGAAGCTTCTAGGTAAAGCATGCCAATTAGTTTTGCGCTAGTGTTTAAAATAGCGATGTAATCGCCGATTAAATCCGCAGTGATGGTCAGGCTTCTCCTCACTACGTTGGAGAAGTGCGGGGAAAGTCGTGATTACGTTATTGTTGCCGAAATTTCGGACCTCCGCTACCATCGCCTACGTTGCTGCCGCGACTTTTGCAACTGCATCAAACATTACTTCGTGGGCATCACCTTCGACGGTGTTGGTTTACTTCCTTGAAACAACCATTTCTTGGCCCTACGTGACGTCATAATTGCGGCCTCTGCCTGTCGCTGTGCACTGCAGAGAAGTCTGAACGCCAATGCAGCTTTATTCTGTGATTACCTCACCATTTCAGATCCTAGCACAAAAATATTTCGCATGCTTTACCTGCAAGTTTCACACATTTGACCCCTTTAAACTCGTAGAATTCTAAAACCTCTTCACTTGCCCTTAAGGCAACACATGCATGCTTTTCTCACCTGTAAAAAGAAAAAAACTAAAGAAGAGGCTTGGATGTTTTCTGTTTTGGTCACCAGGGACGGCGACTGTTCCTGCTCAAGAACCCCTGGAGCCACCTGCGCTGGAAGGGGCGCTACTCGGAGCGTGACACCACCAGCTGGACTCCTGCCTTGGCGCAGGCCCTGAGATACGACCCTCGAAATGCTGCCATGTTTGACAATGGTGCGGTTGCATGCCAGTATGCATGCTATCATTCGGATCCTTCAGTAGAATCTGTGAAGCAATATGCATCTTGGTCCCACCCTTGGCGAAAAGCTGTAACCATCAGTATGGCATTATTGGAGCTTTCACATGTGTCACAGGACTTTTGTTTTCTCAACAGAGTGCAGGCTTGGGCTAGCTAATGATCCATAGAAATGGGTAACTCTGAACTTAGGATAGGGACTTATAAGGAAATGCGACACAGCACTGACTTGAAATTTATTATGAAGCTGTGACTTTTGTAAGCGCAGAGTGTTAACTATGGTGCAGAAAAAATGCAAAGTTCAGTTGCGTAGCTTTAGCCACAATGTGTATCCCATGTGAACCGCATTGCAAAAAAAAGGCAAAAGTGACTTCTGTCTAAAGGTGAATAATAAAGGCACAGCCTTTGTCAAGCGATTTAAGGCCCAATGGAGTTTGCTTCTGGTGCATGCCGTGTGGCTCATTATGCATGCCCAGTGTTCCAAATCTCTTGAAGGTGAGAGGAACACTGGTCCTCATCCCTCAGAAAGTTCGGACTTCTACGGATGCTGTAAGAGCCCCACTACATGGTTTAGAAACAAACGTCCTTGGCCTTTAAACTTTTGACAAAGGCTGTACGTCTTCACAAGTTCACATTCGTAGCCTGAAGCAGTTAACTCTTTTCTTAAAGCAAGGAAACAATCCATTTAAGCTTAATGAGTGTAAAAATTTATTCACCCGTAAATTTTAAAATTTTGCTTTATTGCAGCACATCATGGCGAAGCTGAAAGAGCTTTCGTTTTATTGACAAAAAAGGAACAGCATATATGTTGCTTATGAAGATAAAAAATCATTTAGTGGCAAAATTTGAGAGACTTGCACAATAATTCCTAACAATATTAAATGTATTCAGTCAGAAAATAGGAGAATAAAAAAATCTGGGATGCAGGTTTTATGTGTTACTGTGTCGAAAATGAGTATTGAAAGTTATAGATCTCTTCATGTTAAACTTTCCAATCAGTAAAAAATATAATTGAAATCAGTTGCTTGCGCAAAGCACTTTGGGCTACTTCGCAGTGCAGTGCCAAGGTCAGTCCCTGACCGTCCTAAAGAAAGCATGATCAGCTACACTGCTCGTGGCATGGAATCATTCAGAACATCCCCAGTACATTCAGAGAGGCTCAGAAAGTAAAGGAATCTTCTCAGCAACAGTGAAAATGAAAGTTACAGATGGGCACCTATCAGTAGTGCGAGCTGTGCAGAGCAGTCATCTCTTTCCAAACTAAAAACAGATGAATCAACATCATATTTTCACTCAAAGCTATCACTTGCGTCTACAAAGTCGGGTGCTGATGATGCAGAATCTCGAGGATGCCTGTGTTGTTGAGCAGTGTTGACTCGAGACGATGCCACCTTCGGCACCAATGCTCACAGTGATGGCTCCGTGTTGGCAGGTTTTACCGGGGCTGGGAATGGTAGTCGTGAATCGGTGACAGTGGCAGTCCCATTAACCGATGTCTGATCTGTGCGTGCACATAGCTTGCCGCCAGAAGGCCAGAGAACCTCGGGAGAAGCTCGCTTATCCAAAGCTGTGGTGAGGAGGTGTCTCCAATACTTACTTGAAAAAGAGGGAAGGTCTCCACGAAGGCGCGAAAGGCAGCTGGGGCAGCTTGAGTGCCCTTGCTTTAGAAACCTCCCGAACAGTGCTTGCTTAACATTGCATTGTAGTTATGCGTGGCCGTTACTGCGGGATGCGGGACAGGAGATTCATGTGCATCCCCACACCTTTTGAGGCAATGCCACATTTGACCAGTGTAGCCTGTATCTGCCACATGAAAGGCAGTTCTATTAGAGAACGCTTTCAAAGGTCCTGTGGCACAAATGATTGCTACTGACACAGGGACTGCATAAAAGGCATTGAAGTGTGGATTGCATTCCTTACAACAGCTGCACCTTCATAATAAATTCACTTGAAAGTCATTGCTTGCCTCACTGTGCAGATCAAATCTGCAATTTAGATGTTTTCTGCATTATCACCTTGCAGGCGTGTTCTGGATTGACTATGACTCTGTGTGCCACTTCTTTGATGTTGCCTACCTCAATTGGAACCCTGCCTTGTTTCAGTACACCTACTGCACTCACAGGTAAGGTTTCGCAGTGCCAAGTCGTGCTTATTTATGTTGTTTAGCAAAATGGCTTGTGGTGGGAACGTGTGGTAATATGGTCTGGCGTCAAATTATTTAGCAAGTAATTGTTTTGGATTCCCTATAGTATTGATACTTCTTGCGCCATTGTTTTGCACGCAGACATTAAGCCATGTGATGCAACAGCCATTTTAGTGCAAACCGATTACTGATGAGACAAAGCTTAAATGTATGCACAATGTATTTGCATGTTTTATGTTTTGCATTGGCATTACAGTATGACTGGACTACTGCATGATAAAAGAAATTTACCTGCTTTTGCTTATCTGCACATTTTCCGCCGGCCTAGAAGAAAGGTGAAGTGGTTTAAGGAGAACTTTGTGTGGGAGGGCGGTTTGGCCCTTGGCCCTTTGCAGTAATTTGCTGCAGTAGATCAGCCGCAACATTATTGTACTGCTTATGTTTGGGTTACATGTTTGAGTTTTAGCTGAACCTTCCCTGTATGATTTTTGTGAAGTCAGCAGCTCGCATCTACTGCCGTCTTAGAGCAGTGTTATAGGGTAGCTAAGGAGGCCTGAACTGGCCCAGACTTCTATAAGTTCAGTCAGAGCCAATGTGCTATGCGCAACATATCATTATGTTGCTGTGTCTATTGTATGTGCATCCCCTCCCCATGCCACAGCCCCGCTGAGAACTGGCCGCGAAAGCTTTGAGATTGAATTTTTAGCACACCACCTGATGTAAACTGAATGCTCACGCACATGGCTTTATGTAATTGTAAGCAGGAGCAGGATACACCTTTCTTTTTCCCATTTGGACCCAAGATATTAAATTTATTTTTGGAAATATTGCGGAGTGCTTCAAGCACTCCGGTTTGGGTTGGCCCGATATTGCACTGCCTCTGGGATCGGCCCGGGACATAGCGCGCCCGGCTTTTTCCTTATCTTTCCTCTCCTGTCTTTCGACTCTTCTACTTTCAGCACGGGGCAGCGGTTGTGGCTCAGCTTGAGCCAGTGGGCAGGCCCATGCACTTTCCTTTTCATTCTTCCTGACAGCAATAGCAGCAGCAGTAGCAGCTATACTCTATATAAAATTAGCTAGACAGAGTGTGCATACATGTTTGTTTGTTTCAAAATGTCAGTCATCACTCACTGTAATTGCATGCCCTGGCTGCTGCAGGACATGGACTGCTGGCACAGGCCCAGTAAAGGATCTCTACAACATTGGAGAGAACCCACAGTTTACACTTGAGCTCAGCCGGTCAGGTTGTGCTGTGTGGATTCTGCTGACACGCCATATCACGGACAGGGTTGGTGTCTCCCCCCCTCCCCCTTGAATACCGGGAGTGCATGGCATTGCTGACATTCTGCATTACTTTTGCAGGAAGACTTTGCTAACAATCGTGAATACATCTGTCTACTCGTATACAAAAACAATGGAAGAAAGGTGTACCTGCCATGTAAGTCCACTCATTATTTTTTAGCTGTGCAAACATTTGTTAGGTGAATGGAATTCTATCCTCTCCACAAGGAGTTTGACAGTGAAATCAGTGATCATTTTTACAATCCTTGCTGTTTCTGGTTTATTGCCACAATGCTTTGTAATGTTTGTTCATGCTCAGAACATCCAGTATGCAGCTTTGTTTGTGATGAAAGTTATGACGAGTTTTATCTGGTACGCTTGTAGCCATGAGCAACTGGTTCAACATTTGAGATTGGCTTAAATGCTTTCTGTGCCTTTGTATCGAAACTTCGAGTTCAAATTGAGAGCGGTGGAGAGCAGCGGTGATTCTACGTATTCTCTGAACGCCGCTGAGGACACTTGTTGCTATCACTGCCACTGAGTTCTTCAGTTATTGTTGGGCTCAAGAAGTCAGTCCAATAAAGAGTTCATTTTCTGCTCGTCTGTTGTCCCTGCGTTGTCACTATCACATGACAAAATTGCCCTCAAAAGGTTCTAGGGGGAAGTAAAGCAGATATGTGTTGTGTGGAGCTAATATTGCTTTGTGGCATACACTCTTGCAACTTTCAGTTTGCTAGTGTACTGATATTATTTTTCATAATATAGAATATTGCTGCAACCACCAAAGCTTTGACCACTCATGCCCTGCACGTTGCAGGACTTGTGCTGCGTGAATATGATGCTTCAAAAAATCACTTGCATTTTTTGTTAATGCTAACAGCCTGCCATCTTTTGGCTGCAGCTACAAAGAACATGTATTTACTTGGGAGCACAACAGGATAGCGTATACTGGTAACTTCAAGAGGTACGAATTGCATTTGTTAAACATAGTTCGCATTTAAATTTACTAAAGGACAAAGCTTAGTAGATAGAAAAGTAGACTGTGCATTGTGTTGGACTGGCTCCTTTTTTCAAGAATATAACAGAGCACACAGCTTTTCAAGGAATCTGCGTTGCCATTCCGCATCAGCGCAGGCTACCTGGTTCCATAGTTTCTGAAACGATGCCCAGTGCCATATTTTAATGCAAAACGCTGAGTCGATTTGGTAGTGCAGTTCCATTGGAGGCACTCGGCTAGTCAGTAGTACAAGCATGGCACTCCCATTATTAGTGTTTTGGAGGCTGCAGTCTAGCATTTCTCTCATTTAAATGTATTTGTTGCTTCACGAATCGTACTGATGAGCAATGAAAACATGATGGATAGCTTATTTTTTAATCTTCTTCCATCTTATAGAATTTAGTATTATTTTCATTGTTTGCAGATCATTTTTCACATCATTGTTGCTGTGTCATAGAGAACTAGTACTAAAACACAGCACAGGAGTGAAAGCTTTTTTATTAACATTTCCTTTTTCACATGGCTTGCATTTGCAGTTGACCCACCGCCTTACAAGGATGGGGTGCGAATCAACAGCCCACACTATCTGTGCAAGATGGTGGTACCCCAGGGTGGGGAGACTCGTTACACTCTGGTGATGTCACAGTACGAGAAGAGCAACACCATCCACTACACATTGCGTGCCTATAGCAGCTGCCCTTTCCAACTGGCACCCATCAAAAACCCATACAAACACGTCCGCGAGGTAAGACGTCTGCTGGCTCACTGTGCAAATCCTTAGAAGTGCAAGCTCAAGTTAGTTCTACAGCGGTGCTGGAGGGCTTTACACCTGCATGAAAACTTCCCTTTACTGAGGAGGTGCTTCACCTCTTTTACTATTTCGGAGGGGATGAAGCTCTAAGGACGCAAGCAGAGTCCAGACTTGTGCCCTGTGCATCTATGGTGGTACCACATTCCAAGGGTAGAAAGGTTGCAGTTTTCAGGCCTTGCTTCAGCATCATTGACTGTAAGTGCACATTTGTGTTGCGGTGCGGAACACTGACATTGTAACATGCATAATAATAATAATTGGTTTTTGGGGAAAGGAAATGGCGCAGTATCTGTCTCATATATGGTTGGACACCTGAACCGCGCCATAAGGGAAGGGATAAAGGAGGGAGTGAAAAAGAAAGGAAGAATACGTGCCGTAGTGGAGGGCTCCGGAATAATTTTGACCACCTGGGGATCTTTAACGTGCACTGACATGCACTGACATCGCACAGCACGGGCGCCTTAGCGTTTTTCCTCCATAAAAATGCAGCCGCCGTGGTTGGGTTCGAACCCGGGTTGTAACATGCACAATTTAAGAATTTAACACTGTGTTTTGCTGCGAGATGTCAAGGAGTGAAGGCATTATAGTATGCTTTTATAAAAGTGAGTGCATTTTACTTCAAAAGGAATTCATGCTTTCCAGCTTGTTCTCTGTGTTACTGAAACCATACTTAATTGTGGCGTGTTCTCACCGAACTAATTGCGACTGTAACCGTGCAGGAAAAGCATGGGGCATGGACAAAAGAAACAGCAGGTGGTTGCGGCAACCACCCCGAGACGTACAGCCGCAACCCAGTGTACCAGGTGACCCTGCAGAGCAGCCATGACCAGAACCAGATGCTTGTCAGCATGAAGGGGCCCAAGTGAGACCCCACATTTATCCATTTCCATGCATAGAACACAGAAGGCATTTACGGTGTCTAGATCATGAGTGAGTTGTATAAAGATTGATAGCAATTAAGTTGGCAAAATAGAAACGAAAATGTGTTGAGAACAGATTGAGGTCTTTGGAGGCATATTGTATCTCTTTGATATTGTTGCACATTTTGGCAGTTTGAAATGGTGAGTTTCAGTGTACTGTGGAAACACACAGAAGGAGCATGGTGGCTTAGCTGGTCCAAACCAAGCACATTATTTGCATACTGTCAGTGCAAGGTTGGTATTTTTGTAGGGATCTACGAATATTCGGAATTTGGAATACTAATCGAAAATATTTGTTATTCGGTTTATATTAAATTCGGGAAATAGATGTATATGAAAATTTCCAAATGATCAGCCATAAATGAATACCCACTGCTTTCATGTAAATCCACTTGTGGCAGAACGAAAAATATCTGGGAAAATTATCTTAATATCAAGACAGAAGGGTTAGGAAAGCAGTACAAAAAGGACCTTTTCGCTTTCTTCTTCATTTTTTATCGTGTGGAGCACTAGCATTCTGCAGCTTATGTCATCGGACACTGCCATGTTTGAACCTCATTAGAAATTCTACAAGTGGGCTTTCCCAGATACCATATTTGGTCAGAACAAGACGGCCTACCACCCGTTTCTAGCAATTGCTACACGAAAACGGCTGTTGTTACAGCATGAGCTGTATCTCGTGCGGTTTATGAGGGGCCTCTAGGGACAAACTTTGGCGAAGCTACTGAAGCCAGTTTGGGGCCAGAGGGGAAAGCATCAGCCTTTGAGCGCCAATTGAGGTTTGCGAGGCAAGTTGTTTATTTCTTCTGCTGCGCCAGTCGTCCCCCTTTTGGGTGTTCGCACCCTGCGCACTCTCAGTACAACCACCCTCTCTGTTTTTTGAATTAGAAGAATTGAATTGCTCCTAAGAATTAGAAGAAATTAGAAGAATTGCTTCTAAAACGGGTGGCACAGGCTCGTTCGTTGCACGGCAATTGGTGAGGGCAGTTCTGCAGCCCCGTATTGTTTATCAAGCCCAGTTTCAACATCTTACAAGAGCCCAATGGGATCGCCTTGAAGCCATGAACCAAGAGGCTATGAGGACCATTACGTGCCTTCCACGCATCACACCGGTCCTAGCTTTACAAGAGAATGCGCAGCTCAATACCATTGATGAGCTGGTGCAGCAGCGCCGTGAAGCGCGCAGCCTTAAGGCCAGTCTATCGCACTCCACGCATGCACTGAGGACTTATGCAACGTCACACATCATTCCTCAGCCGCCAACACCTGTTCTTCCCCCATGGAAGTTTGTACAGCTCAGCGACAACAAGCCAACAGATAATCGCCGACCAACATCTGCTAATTCGGCATCGTTGCTTCGCCAGAACTTTGAGGAACAAGATGCTTGCCTGCCTGAAGGATCCATTGTTGTCTACGTAGACGCAAGCATACAAGACTGCAAAGCAACAACAGCTATCTACTGCCCATGCAGACCTGCCCTGAATCAAACCTCTTGGCTTCAGCTTATGGAACCCCCTTCGTCCTTTTGTGCTGAGCTCGTTGCAGTTCAGGAAGCACTCTGCTCCGTGGCCAGCATAACTATGCTCCCTGCGGCCAGCGTTGTCATCCGCACTGACGCCTTTCAAGTTGTCCGGTTGCTACGACGACGTGTTAGCCGCTGTCCAACGATATGTCAGGAAATCCACCGGCTCGCGTCACGCATCCCGCAGCCAGTACGTATTGATTGGGTCCCACGGGATCTGCTGACCGATCAAAGCCAGGCAGATTTAGTGACCCGCCTTGCGAATCCAAACTCATCACCGCCTCGGCTCCTTCATTTGGACAATTTTGCCTTCCTTTCATCAAGAAAGGAACTCCTCCGTGTGCGGTAACCCTCCCTGGCGGTCTTACCCGTGCAGAGGAGGTTGCGCTTAGGAGGATCCGGGTCGGGGTTGCCCTCACACCAGCCGTCACTCGGAAATGACCTCAGTACCGAGATTTGTTTCCTCGGCCAGGGTGTCCGATATGCAAACACGAGGACATTGAAGCTGACATTCATCACTTACTGTGAAACTGCCCAGCTCTCAAGCCTACAAGGATCCGGCACCTGATGATAGCAGGTCTTTCACCAAGCAACCCTGCTTCATACATTGCCTGGACGCAGGGACCGTACCATCGTTCTCTACTGGACTTCATCAAATCAGCTAGCCATTTTTCATTCATTTAATTATCGATTCATATTTCATCACACCTTCACCCATTATTGATGCCCTGTGGCAATAAATTTCGCTTAAAAAAAAAAATCTCTGTTTTCAAGAACTGTGATACGCAAAAAAGCCCACTTGCGGAATTTCGCTTGGGGCCTAGTCGTGGTGTTACCAGCAGGACAAGCGATCGTATAAATATTTTGCACAGTGCACTGCAGGTCTTGCACATCTGACGTGTGCGTAATGGCAGGAGTGACAGTGTTCCTATTGCTAAACCAGCCTGTCCATGTAATTTCGCTTTCTGAGCTTGAGCGCCAGCGAGCAGGTACCAGCCATGTGTATGCGAGCTGACCAAACCCAGCTGCGCACCGCTTCTGGGTGGAAATTAGCACATCAGTGGTCATTTTTGTTGTTATGGCATGTTCCAATCGGGGATTCGGAACAATATTCTTGCTCTGCAAAACTGACGAACATGTTTCAAAGGGCAGCTCTGATTCAGATCCTGAGTTGTGATTGGAGTGCGACAGATATCTTGCTGCTTTGGGGATTCAAAGCCATTTTGGGTCTCCATTTGGAATATGCCATTAAAAGCAGTCGCGCCATTCTGGCACTAATGTGCGTTCTCCTCGCTTACATGCACATTGCTGTTCTAGTGTGCCGGAACTGCACGCTTGTCACTTGCTGTTTGCTGTTAGTGCTATGGAGGCTAGTTCTCACAAGGCTGTGCCGCATTTTCGTCATTTCATTTTTTTTTAAACTGGCGGACGGAGGTGTAGGCCATTTGATAACTCGACCATGGGATAATTTGGGCATTTCTTCTGGTCCCTTGAAGTCCGAATTAATGAGGTGTTACTTCATGTTGTTTTATTTTGGTTGCCATATAGTCATGCGTCAGTTCATGTATTTCCTTTTGTCACTCATTTTGCTTGCCCACATTGCAAGTTGCATACTGCTGTGGTGTTTAATCAAGCAGTCAACATTTCTGCTCACAGTTTTTTTTTTACTTAGTACTGAGTCAATCAGTTTTGTTTAATTTCAGTGGCAATGACCACGCGCTACATTAAAAAAAAATAGCATTGTTTGCTTGTTCATCCTTTCTTGAAATTTTTTTTATATTGAACAGGTATTATATATTTGATTTGATATTTGATGCAATTTTTTCTTCATATTCTTATCCTATTTGTATAAGAAAATTTCAGTAATCAGCCAGTCCTGGTTATTTGCTATTGATCATTGTACTTTGCAAGTCTGAGTTCGCCACATTCTCTTAACAATGAATGGCTTGGCCTAGGTTACCGTAGGCATATGCGAGCTTGTACAGTGCTCCACACACTTGTCTAAGCGGTGAAACTGTGTGTGCCATTGTGTGTTTGCGATATTTCACATTGTCCCCTGGGGCTTAACAGGGCTTTTTAGAGGCACTGGCACTGAACTGTGATTCCTACAAAATCGCGTGCTCGTTGAAATGTTGCTTCGAGCTCTAGGCCACTTGTAAATCATGCCTATGTGCTCCGCAATATACCATTCACATGCCCTAGACAAGTGCATGGAGGTCTGCATATTTACTATGTATTTGCACTATACTACTTCTGTGCTTTACTAGCTCGCATAAATATGTGTACTGTAAAGTTGCAATAACTGAACTGGTGTGTGTTGCATTTATTTTCTTTGGTGTGTATGGCTAGAAGATAAGTGAAACCTTTTTGTCCATTTCAATATGAAAACCATCTCTCTCAGTGATATGAATATTACCATGTCTCTATGATACTTGTACAATATTTGCACTTGTACTTGAAAATATGCATGCTTTTTTTTTCTTATTTGCTAGTACTCAGAATTTACTTGCTGAAATTAAAACCTGAAACAGTCAATCATTGTTGGTTCTATTCGTTATTATTAGGCTATGTTAGTCGTTTCTTTATGTCAGGGGTACTCATATGGACAAAAAATTGTACCGTACGTTGCTAGCACATGCGTCTTGCTTGCAGTCATGGTTCACAACTAAGATGTATTGTGTCGGCAGCATAAAAATTAGCTGCATGATTTTTTTATTTTTTTTACTGCAGGCAGTACCAAATTGGTTTTGATATCGTGACTGTCACTGTCAACAACCCGTCATGTTCCGACTTCTTCGCTCGAAAAGGGTCTGGGACATTCAAGTAAGCACTGGTTTTCATGCACCGTTTACATCACATTTTGCTTTATTTCAACCTTTTCTCCTCAAACAAACGGGATTTTGTTCCGTTTGCAGCCGTGCCTCAAGCATTCAGATGAACCTGTCGAGAATTTTGCTTTGTGCTTTGGCATTCTTCTTTTGATGATCAAAAAAAACTCCCCCCAAAAAAATAACACAGAAGAGATAGGATGGTTCCGCTCTAGCAACTGAAATTTCTCAGGAAAAAATGTGCAAAGATGTTGCCAATAGCCTGAGTGTGCACATACTAAAGAGGAAGGGAACAGTTAAGAAAACAGTAGAAAACGATGAAATACTTGAGAGAAGGCATAATACAAGTTCCTTGGGTGTAAAAATCCTGGAAAAGCAAATCTTGTATTTTCCCGAACAGGGCATGCTTTGTTGTGAACTGTAACATGTTGCTGACAAAGTATTCTGGCCACATCTTTTTAAGTATATGTGTAGTAGTTTTGAAACTTTTGATCCCTGTTCTTCTCTGTCTGATGCAAGCTGCTTATTCTTTTCTTGTCCTTAAAGATGTTTGGCTTCTTGGGTTGATTTAGCTAACAAGCCTGGTGTCTCTCCAACTGTTCTTCTCAGGTCTGGGTTTACAGTGCTGGAACTTGAGCGTGTGCCTGCTGGTGTTTACAACGTGATCCCGTCCACCTTCAAGCCATTCCAGGAAGGGCCGTTCTTTCTCACTGTGTCAGCCACCTGTCCGCTCAAGATGTCGCGTATCCAGTAACGCCTGGGCCCACGTCCCCTCCCCGCGCTTGATGATGATCGTCGCACCTTGTTGCTTTTAAATTACCATCTGCGAGAGATCAATGGAAGGATCATATTGTGTGTGCTAAGACTTCGAATTTGTACAGAAATCAAAAAAGTTTCTCCTCATAGTCTGCTGACATGTGAAGAGTGTGATTTCACACGTTTTTACCAGTACTGTGACTTTTCTGTTTGCTGAGCGTTTTTTTTCGTATGTGTTTCTTTTGGTTGAAAGCTGCAAGTGCCAATAAGTCAGGCCAAGAGTTGTCCAGCTAGCCACTTTTGTGCTCCTTTGTTCTGGACTTATAGATTGTAATTGCTTCTTGCTGTTTTTGAATTGTTTTACGTAAGAATGTTAGCTTAATGCTTCGTAGAGTAAATGCAGACAAATAATGCTGGCATTATAATACCTGTGTTTAGATGCAAAGCGCCAATGCTCTCGTGATCAAGCAAGTATTAATTTTAGCGAACTTAGTAAAAATACGCATCTGCAGTGGTGTTTATTTTCACCACTTCCATCAAGTGTTTGAAGATTGCATTTTCAATTGTCAGCCCTGTAAAGGATAAAGGCTGCTGTTCGAAAATTTGTTGGCTGGCTTGCAGCTGTCACACCACACAACCTCAACTTCCTTGGTGTGTATTTCTACTGTTTGTATGATTTGATGATTGCGCTCACATTCAATACAGTGCAGTTTAATTTATTTTGAAATGTTGCAAAGTATGTACTTGAAATATTTTGTCAACTAATGTTCAATTTAAACTCGCATCAAGTACAAAATTCGCATGTTTCTGTCGTGCTTCTATAACCTGAGCATACAGCCTCAGTTTAGAATTAGAATTGCGTTGGTTGCAGGTACCTATTGGTTCCAGCTTGCATGTCTAGGTCGTTAAAGAATTTCGTTTTTTTTTTATTGGCCCAAACAGTTGATAGTCATCGAATTTCCTTTATTTTGTAGCGATAGCTACATTACGGTAGCATTTCTAGCCTTCAGCGTGGCGCCGCCACGCTGTCACATGGTTGGTCACGTGGTACGGAGCAGCCGGCGGCTGCGCGGCGCCGTGGCTGATCACGTTATTCGTCACATAGTTGGTCATGTGACCAAGTTTCACTCGGCCAGCTGTAGCTATCGCGCCACTCCAGGTTTAACCAGAGCTAATCCACCGCCAATTTTTTCATTGCACATGTGTCATATGCAGTTGAAGGGATGCTTTATGAACTATGGAGTTGAAGTTTCCTGTTTAGGTGGCACTAGCTAAGATGTGTGGTGTACTCGCACCTTGGCTTTTCATGTGCATGACAAAGGTGCAACCGGTGCTGTTGATTCTCCATTTGCACATGCTAAGCTTTGCAGTTTTGCAGCTTTTTCCCGGTGCTTTTTCATATTTTTGAATTTTATTTCTTTCTTTTAAACATGATTTAACCTCCCTCCACTGTGTGGAGAAAATTATGTGCGCAAGTAGTAATCTGTAATTATGTGCGCAAGTAGTAATCTGTAATTGCAGGTGTACAGTAGAACCCGCATATATCGAACTTGGAAAAAAGGGCTACGAGTTCTATATAACATGCAATTCAATGTAAAAGTAGTACTAAATTTAACATACAAACATACTGAGTTGAAAAAAAAAATGTATTGCTTTGATAGCCAATTACTGTGTGCAGATTACAGAGTGAATTCTTCTTATATTTCTTATCTTCATTGCCTCGAAACATGTGCATTGTTCAATGTTATTGATGGACTCCGTACAGCTGAGACCGCACTTTTCTATCGACGTGTGCAGTAGCGATGAACCATGCTACTTGAATATACGGAGCACGTGGGCACAGGTTCTGTCAAGTCCTTGTTGCAGTTCGCATCAATGGTGTCCTCGTTATCTGCGACGTCAATAATGATGTATTCGTCTGTAAGCTCTCCCGCGGTCTCAATGTCATCGTCTATGGAGACAAAGCCGCCTACGGCTGCCGCATCACAAATAGCTCCAGGAAATTCGGACAACTGGTTCCACAAATCATCAAGGCCCGCGACAGCTTCGTCGAACTCACCCTACACCCTCGAAAGAAGTTGCTCCATCTTCTCCGGGAAAGCAGAAACCAGAATGTTTGAAGCAGTTCTGTATAGTTTCATTTTTGACATCATTCCACAACCCACTTAGCATAGACAGAGCACCTAAGTGGTCGATTTTGACCACTGGTCAAACCTTGGATCAGAGGATAATCGGCGCGATGAAGATTGGTTTTAGGAAATGTCTGAATGAACAGCTCCTGCACAACCTGAGCACACTTCGCACAACCTGAGCACTCTTCGAGTGCTCATCGAGTGCTCAGGTTGTGCAGGAGCTGTTCATTCAGACATTTCCTAAAACCAATCTTCACCGCGCCGATTATCCTCTGGTCCAAGGTTTGAAGCACCGACATTGCGTTCGGCGGCAGGAAGCGAAGTGCAATTTTGCTGGAACTAGCACTGCAGCAGTGAGCACAGATGTAGCGATCTTGGCCGATCAGGTCGTCGTTCCTAGCATCCATGCTCTTCCATTAGACCTGTAGGTCACCAGAACCAAAAGTGTGTTCCGCAAGCATCGCAGAGATCTGCTTTTTCAGATCACAAGGGGTCAAAGCTTCGTTGATCCATCCATGTTAGTTCGGAGCAACTTTGGGTGTCTTCTCGTCTCGTTCAACTTGCTTGATAATTTTCAGTTTCATGGAAGAGGGGAGGTTCTGCCGTTTCGCGGCTGTCATCATGAGCACACTGAGACAACGAAAACCATGCTCCCGAACGTGTGAACTGCATGAAAACGAGGGCACAGCTGATGCAACATGCTAAAAACACGTATTGTGGTTGGCTGGGTACGCTCCCGCTGCCTACGTACTAGAAAATCCGCGTCGTCATTGGTGCGCGCGTGCTACATGGCACCAGCAGCACTTGCACGTCTATGCAGGAACGTTAACCCCCAGAGATATGTTCAGGGAAAGCCAGATTCTTAGTGCTCAGTGCTGCCCGAAGTTCGATCTATCGGATGTGACGCCTAATTTTTGTTCGATTTAGCCATACATTTTCCTATACATTCACATTGTAGCTTTACGGTGCTCAGAAATTATTCGATATAAAGGATAATTCGATCTAACAGAGTTTGACCGCAGCGGTGGCCTAGTGGTCTGAGCATCCGCCTCGCATGCGGAGATGCGGGGCTCAAATCTCCAGTGCCGCTGGGCACCTACCAGTAAAACAATGGGCACAAGCTTTACCCTGGTCTGGTGCTCGGCTTATTTAGGGTGAAATGCTTGGAAATGGGTCTTAGACCCCACCTTGAGTAGAAAAAAGGACCACAAGTGGGGCTTCTACTGCACAAAGCGAATTTAGGGTTGCTTGACAGCAGAACTTATTTCTGATCCGTCAAGGCAACAGTTTGGCAACGAGTTCGATATAATCGGGTTCTACTGTAGATGTAAATCTGTAAAAAATGACCCCAGCCTGGACCCCTCTTGTCTGCAGCCCTTGATAGGAGCAGTAATAAATAATTTCATGTTGGGTCTTCTCAAAAGAGAAAACCACTACTCTCAAGATTGAACAAAACAGTATTGCCGAAATGTCACTTTTATGTGACTTGGAGCACTGTAATGTTTTAAGCTTTGCTTCCTTGACTTTTCTAGATGATTCTATTCCCATAGAGTAGTGTTTCTTCTATTTAACCCACTGGCTGGGGTGGATTTGAGATCCTAGTTAAGATTGTTTACACATTTTTTGTAAATAATTCTTTTTTTTGTGTGTGCTGAAAGTTTTTGTGGTCAAGTAGGACATAGATGTGTGCATATCATGAAAATGATGATGAAAGTGAAAAAAGAGGAAACTAGCTTGTACAAGTGGCCATAAATGTTCTTAGTTTATGGTTGCCATGCTGAAACTAAAATATATTTGAAGATAACTCGTGCATTCAGAAATTTAAAGATGTAGTTCGCACTTAGCATGTGCATCTGGCTCAGTGAAATTTCTCATCGCAAAAAGCATGTCTAGGTCGTGAGTTTGTTTAGCTTCTTGTGGTAACCACATTCCAAAAAATTTTCGTGGCCACCTGCAAGTTTCTAGCAAAATTTTTGCCCTGATGTATAGTATACAGTAATATAGTGTGCATGCACTTATTATTAGTATTAATGCTCACTGTGCAGCCTGTTTATTATGGTGACCTCTCTTACATCTGTACTCCTGGTGACTGTAAAGTACAACTTGTTAAATTTGTTTTCTAAGGTCTGATTTTTCATACCATGTATGGGCTTACGAGATGAAAATTGTTAATTCTTGAAAAATGTCTGTTCATAGCATTGTTGACCGTGTATTTATTTTGTTGAATGATGAGCACAAAAATAAATGCATCATCTTTGTTCCTGAATGATTTGGAATGCACGCACTCTTTCTTTTTTTCACTGCAGCTAATAACTCTTGCCAGTTGTATAGTTGTAATCCCCCACAGCCTAAAACTTATTGTATCTAAAGGATGAAACTTTAGCACTTTTTCTTTGTTGGATATTTGGAGTGGGAATAATGAATCACTCGTTTTCACTTTTCTGTAAGGAGTATTTGAAGTAAAGAGTGCACTAGTATTTTTCGCTTAAAAACATATTGTGCTAAAGAAGTTGGCACCAGCTGCTGGCGCATAACGGAAAAGTGGTAATAAAACGGCGTGAGTCGCCTGGTATCAATGACTATATGCGATGAGAAACTAGCGCTCTTTCACGTGATCTGTATTACATCTGATCGAAGACGCTGCTAACAAGCCTGAAGCTACTTAATTGGTGATGTGAGCACTTTTAAACTGCTGCTCGCCGTTAAAAATCCTTCAATTGCATCGTGCTAGTTTCTTGGAGGGCATACCAGGGTGTCCGCTGTATTAAAGATTTTATCTGCGTACTAAACGACGCTAATTTCGCACGCTACGATATGTGGATGTTGCACTTTAGTTTGCCGTGGTCCATTGCTGAATATGGGGGCGGCAGTGAAGGTGGAACTAAGCATACTTGAAATAAACTAAATATTCCGCGTCTCTTCAATAAATTGCTATCTAGCGTGCACGTTCAGGCAAAATTATGAAACAATTTTTTTTCTTCTTTGTGTAATAGGAAAGCCAGAAACAGCTATTGAAAGTAAACTTGGGGGCACGAAATGGGCGAAGGTGCGACTCAAACTTGGCGCCATAAGTTGCGTCATGAAGCACGTGATGTACAAAACACTAGAGAAACAAGTTGCCAAATTTTTACGCTACTGGATAAATGTTTAGTTGCAGTTTTTTTTTTAACAGGCTAGTGGTAAGGGCCGCTAAGTATTCCCTAATACAAAAATAAGTTTGTATAGTGGCGCCACATAGCGTCTAATTTGCGCGGCTTCTTATTGATTGGAGTTGTCCTCGGCAGTTGTCGTCTGGTAACGGCCTTGTGGGCGTGTGTGTATGTGTGCTGGCGCTGGCGCGTAGCACTCGTGAGTGGTGTTCATTTATACTCCCTGATTTTTCCCACACCTCGCGTAGGACTTAATAGTGCAAAAATTAACCGCGCGTGCTCACATCTCAGTCTGTGTGCCAAATCAACGTGAAAGGCCTTGCATTTCGCAATGATCGAAGCTCAAGGTTGACTGCGCCAAGCATCGGGCAACTCTGAAGAGCTGCAGGGAAGCTCGCCAAACTGCAAGTGATGCACTAGTGAGGTGAGGACAGTTTTGCATGTACCCAGGAAAGCTAGGCTGATCAGCTGAGCCCCATCAACAGCTCCATTTATTTCCGTGCATTTACCTCGGGCCTGTTGTTTGCTCTGAACTCTCCGTTTAGCGCACGCATGTTTATTTCAGATGACGTGATTGCAATAGATTTAGGTTTGCATTTTTCACTTTTGCGGCAGTAGTTGCGCGTGATATTTCTTTTTTTGTTTTTAGTGTTATGCGTGGAAGTTTAACCGTTTCCTTCCAGGTCGCGCGTCAGCTGCCGGCTTGGACGGTATAGTTTCTACCATGAGTGAATGTTATCACCAGTGTTTATATGCGCGCGTTGTGTGGTTATAGTGTTGTCTTATCTAGTGTATACACAACTTATTTTTTCATTTATTTTCTCCGAAGGGAAAAACTAAGTATTGCGAATGTCCAAAGTTAGGCTGCGGTGTAGCGCGCGCCTTCTCTGCGCGTATATCACGCCGCGAGTTGATTGTGTGCCAGCACATTTCATCTTGCCATGCACGTGCGCAACCGCTGCCCTGACAAAAGTGTGATTCAGCATGGAATTTTTTTGCCACGCGCCTTTGTACGCCTCTGTTCTGCGGCTCTTTGAGACAACCTCCTCAAAGCGCGCAGACGTGCACGGGCTCTCGCTATGCCGCGTTCGTGATGCGGAAGTGGCGGACGGACTCGACCCGCCGGTCCGTTGTTTTTCTTGATTCCTTTCCGCGGCGACTCTTTGCTGGCGCGCAAAGGTCAGCCGAAGCTGCGCCGACTTTATGCCTGGCCACTGGAACCGGCAGTGTTTGGAGCTTTAGGTACCGGAAATTCACCTAATGCCTCGAGATGTCCACTGCAGTGCTAAGTGTGCTTGCTGAAAGTGTAGCAGCCTGGTCTGCATTTCAGCTGTGCTGTTGGGGCTTGGAACAGCGATCGTTCGAGGTTTTCTGGTTATGAGGTGATTGACTTTTTTCTTATATTATTCGATCGCTTTTCCCAGCATATGCCTGCAGGGAATTCACTCAGTATTCTGTCCAGTGATGGTGCTCTTGCGGCTTGCCTCCTTGCAACTCGAAAGAAGACAGTTAAAGGAAGTTTCAGAACCTTGACCATCGCGCGGCAGGAAGAGGAGGAGGATAACCACTTATTTGGTCAGCCTGTGGAGCCGGTGCGGATGGTCTTGAGTTCGTGATAGTTGGCCGGGAGCCCTTGGCCCGGAGTTGGGTCTCCGGACTGGAGCTCAGAGCAGCACGGCATCCCACCGCTCGGAGCTGCATTAGGTTTGTAAGCGGCGGGTTCTCCGGACAGACCCAAATTATGTGTGTAGGGTGGCTGTTGCCTGGCACCTAGCATGTTGGGGAATACTGGTCAGGGTAGACGAGAGAGAAAATGAGAGGCACATATATATTAGCTCTTAGCGCTGTCCAGGATTACTTCACTTGCTGAATGGGAACTGGAGTAAATTGCAGACTGCTTCAATCCAGTGCACGAAAGCACGTGATTTCACTTATTGTCACTTTAATGTCAATTAACATCGAGCAGTGCATGCATGGCGTTACAGCAACGCTTTTTCCTGAGAAGTTTGGGCTGCCGAATAACTCCGTCCGTACTGGCCGTTGCGCAATGACGTATGTACGTGTACACACATATACGCCACATCGTAGAGCACTCGACTGAGGGCTCCACACCGAAGTCCCCCGCAACCTGACGAATAAATATTTTCCACCACCATCGCGTACAGAAGACCAGGGAAGGTCATGCTCGAAAAGGCGTGGAGCCTTATACCCAAAAACATCCTGCCCTACCCAAGGCGGTGACCCAGCTGCCTAACCTTCAAGTGGCGCCGCGCAAACAGGATCGACGAATAAAAAAATTATTCGAGCCAATAGACGCGGGCCCTTTCAAAAAGCACAATACGGGTCAGGGCCCGAGGAGCGGCCCTTTACAGAGGCAGCGGACATGGTGGCCATTCCATGCCGGCGCAGGGAGAAGTGTCAAGGATACTTTCATTATATGCCTGTGCTGCTTGCACATGTTTACATCACTGCTGCCAGCCTGCTTTTACTGACGCGTATTCGTCATTGGCGGGTGAAAGAAGAACGAAAGCTTATCGGTGGAGTAAACTAGTTCTTTTAGTGCACTCTACTATCGAGGACGTTTTATCATGTAGATACCGACACAGAGGCGGCTACCGCAACAAATTCTTCCAACTCAGCAACTTTTTTTTTTTAAGGCAATAGCTTTAGAGGTCCCGTTCACGAGAAAAGCCAGCGTCCGTTCGTCTTTCTCACGAAAAAGCAGGTGGCAATGAATGTAACTCAAATAAATTCAGTGCAGTCGCCAGCCGCTCACCGTGGCACTGCGCATCAGCTCATTGGCCGAGAGAGAGGCTGCCTCCCTTAGAACTATCAGTGCAAAAATGACCCTTATGGGAGCTCGGGAAGAGCAATCTCTGTCTCGCAAGTTCTACCGGTGACTGTAGAGTCACTGGTGGAAAAGTGACTCTAGAGCCTTGTTTACATGAACCCGACAGCGGCGGATCACGGAGTCAGGGGTCGGGTTGAGCAAGGTCAACCCAACTCGATGACTGTCTGTTTACATGGACTAGATACTAGCGAGTCGACTCTCGCGGCGCGCCCTGCGAGTAGTAAACCGGCGCTCGCTTCTGTTCTCCCCTGAGGAAAATGCTTTCCCCAAGCGTGAAAGAGGATTAAGTGTAATTTGCGGAAAGGGCTGCGAGTCAACCCCCCCCCCCCCCCCCCCCCCCCCTCTCTGCAGTCAGGCTGGCCCAGCCCGACTCGACGGTCGCTTAGCTCGACCCCCTAGCGTAAACACGAGCCCGACAGCCTACTCGACGCGACTTTTGTCGGGCGGGACATTACTACATTCTCGCATTTTAGTACCTTCCCACGTGATAACGCTCGAGCAAAGTTTTCAAAGGTGCCCAGTGGGACTTGAGGTGTGCTAGCGCCGTTATATCGAGGGCATGTAAGCTGTCCCACGACGCCAGCTGTTCGTTCACTCTCTCTCTCTCTCTGTCTGTGTTGGCAGCAGCACAACAAGCCGTTTCACAGAGGGAACAGGAGCCCTCCAACCATGTTTAGGCTTTAAAATCTGGGTCATTCTTTCATTTCGCGCCTATATTCACGTGCGCAGCGTCCGTCAGCAGCGATCGAACGTTCCGGGAACAAAAGCAGCTCTGAATAAGCGCGCTGCTGCGTATCTGACGTTAGCCGGTTCTTGCACGTCTGTTACAAACACCCCCCTTTCCATCTGCCTGCTTTCTCTCTTCCTCAACCCAGGTAAGTCTGTTCAAGCTCTCGAAGACTGTCGAGGTCAGGTCGTTATCTGCAGGGCTGGAAATACTTCTCAAAAGCGAAACGGTTTGAGCTAGAACGCTCTGTTTTGTTAAGCTCTTGTAAGCAACCTAAACCTATCAGATGGCTGCCTGTTGAATGCAAAGTTTCTTTCCCCTTGGCTCTGCGGTGATTCACAGCCCTCTATCGGACAAGTATGTCACCTGAGATCTGCGGCCTTGGCAAAAATGTTTGCCTTCGTGAATGTTTGATTCGCGAATTTTTGACAGCGCGCATCTAGTGCTTATTCATACGTAATATTACAACTCGCGTTCTTGATTCAGATGTCGCTGGTGGGGATGGGAGTCTAAAGAGGTCAGCATGCCTAGTCTGCTTTGTTACGCCTCACGATCCATCAAGTCGGGCAGTGAACCCATCTAGGGCGACAGGAGCGTCAGTCGCATGAGCTTCCTTTCTGCGGCTTGTACCAGATACTGCATAAATCACTCCTTCCTCCCCTCCCTCCTATTTTATTTCCTCATCCTCTCCCCCCTCTCTCTCTCTCTCTCGTCTCCGTCAGTGACTCAGCTGCTGTGGTGCTGCACTGGCGAGAACGAGGTCGCGAGTTCGATTTTCATCCACGTCGCGGTCTCATTTCGGTGGAGCCGGGATGCAATGACGATCGCGTACACCGAGATTTAGGTGCAAGTTAAATTACCCCAGGTAGAAGGCAAGCGAGACACGAGTATGCAGACGCACACAGCAGCGCTGATTTTCAACCGTGGTTGCTGTTGGAAGTATGCGCTGTTGTGTGCGCATCTGTGCCTGTGCATCGCTTTGTCCCCGTTTGCTTCGCGCATTTTATCGGCCTGCGACAATGAACCAACCAGACCGCCATGCAACTAGCCCACGTAGTCGAAATTACGGCGGAACTCTTCACGACTGCGCGTCTGAGAGCAGCATGTGTATAGTTTCAGGAGATGAATATTAGGTTGAATATGTATATTTATTTATCTCTTCTGCTGCCTGGTTCTCAGTCTAACTGTCGCGGTCATTCGGAGCGGCTTTCCGGATCCTTAACGGCGCGTGCGGTCGTCCTGGCGACCCGCCTTAATTAGAGCGGCGGGCCTCATTTGGGCGAACGAGAAGATGCGCGCCACGCAAATGAGCGATCCTCCCCAATTACTCCTTCTCTTGTCTTTCTGTCGCATAGGGCGCGCCTCTTTTCTGCTTGTTCGTTTGCTGAAATAACTTCGTTAGAATGAATACATGTCGTCTTGTGCTGCTATGAAAGAAGTAAATAAAATGGGAAGAGGAGGGGGGGGGGGGGGGGGCGAAAAACTTTTCGTACTAAAAGCCATGCAGGCAGTATTCTTCTGTTCTTGACCATTGTGCTGCATAGCGTGGATTCAGTCCTTTCCTCTTCGGTTTGTGAAAGTGCGCACGGCAGGCCACAACGAGACCGCCCGCGCGGACAGGCAGGCAGTGAATCCGGGCGAACGGGGCCTCCCGCCCCAATCAGCGAGAGACGGGCCTGTATCGGTCGCCGCCGTGACGTGCCCGGCAAGAGCGCCGAGCCGTTGAGCTCGTTAAGGCTGCGTCTTCGTCCGCATCCCTTGGCCCCCGTGTGGCACTTACGGGCGCATTCGCGAAGCACCGGACGTGATTGGGATTGACCGCTTGCCGCCGACCTTTCCCGCTGCCTGCTCTGGACTCCTTGTAAAGCGCGCGCTTTGGATTGGGTGCACCGTTCGCCGTCGAACGCTGCGGTTGCTACACAGAGACCCTCCCTCCACATACACGCACAGAGAACATGAAAACAAAAGTAGAGGCAAGAACGTAGTCTTGCACGAGGGGAAGCAGCACCTTCTCCCGTGCTGCATTTAAGAGGTCTGCAGGATTTTAGCGCTGTGCTTCCCTGACTCACATCGTGTAATCGCTTGCACGGAACCTCGTTGAAGACGAGTAGTCGGAGAGAACAGAGGAGGTCATCGTGGGTTGAGTGTGCTCTGCCCTGCACGTGACGTCATCTGCAGCGCAGCGCGAATGATTGGGATGGATAAGAAAAGGCGGGTTCGGGGTACCGGTGTGGCTTCATCATCGGCGAGCTCGGCTGAGCTAAGGGTGTCGCGTTGTCATGCGCCTTGTTTTTCGGAGCGTCGAAGATTCCCCCCCACCCCCACCCCCCCCACCCCTTATTTCTCTCTTGGTCCCCTTCATCCCGTCTTGCACGGCACCGTTCAAGCGTCCAGCCAGAATGAGGCATTTGTAGCGCCTGTCCTTACGCTGCAAGCCTGTACGTGTTGCACGCGAGAGCGGGGCTTCCCTATAGGGAGCGCGGTTCCGTGCTGCACCGCACGAACGAACGCAGACGCCGGAGAGGCCGGAAAGAGGAATCTGGCGTGACAACGGCCTGTTCTGCGAGTTCCGGCTTCTTTGCACACTCTCCACGGGAATGATGTTCAGCTTTCAAGACCGACTTCGGACATTCCGTCTCGTGCCAGGATGGGCTCTTACGTCAGCAATATGCGCGATTTCCCGCCGCGGTGGCTCAGTGGTTATGGTGCTCGGCTGCTGACCCGAAAGACGCGGGTTCGATACCGGCCGCTGCGGTCGAATTCCTCTGGAGGCGATATGCTATAGAGGCGACCGTGTGCTGTGCGATGTCAGTGCACGTTAAAGAACCCCAGGTGGTCGAAGTTTCAGGAGCCCTTCACTGCGGCGTCCTTCATAGCCTGAGTCGCTTTGGGACGTACAAAAACAAACCAAACCAAACCAATATGCGTGATTATCAGTGTGTGTGGCACAAACACGTCTCCGTCGCGACTTGAGTGCGAGCAGCGCCTCAAGTCGTGCGGCGAGACAGGGAAGTATCGGACGAGCGCGGCTCTCGTTCCGGTGGTCCTTCGCCTCGCAGTGGGAGGGTAGATGGGGGAGAGGACGATGGAGTGTACCGATGATTGCTGGCCGGTGGGCCATCAACGGCGTGACGCGGGGTGCGTGCGGGCCCTATTTCCGCAACCACTCCCCGCCGCCGATGCGGGATGCGGTCGGTGCCCGCCGGTGGCAGAATGCCGGTCACGTGCTGCGTCTCCCCCGAGGTCCTGATGCTTATTTCTCTTATTCTCTGCGCGAATCTGTCCCTGCCTAAGGCGTGCGGCCACCCTGCGACATCTTCATCGCAGGGGTTTCCCTCTGCGCGCCATCACGAGGGGTCTGCTGTATATAGCAGCTCCCCCTTTTTATTATTGGGACAGCACGCCTTTCGGCGTAAAGAAGGGAGCTGCAGATTAATATCGGGTGGGCGACTGTGAAGTCTGCGGAAAATGAGTGCAGAGCACGTTCACATGTTTGCATAATACGGAAGTTCTTTACTAGTAGCGCAGTTACGTACTTCTTAGCACGCTTACACATCTTGTATCTTGACGAATGCAATCCGCCACGAAAACAGACGCTAACCTTGGCCTCTGAACAAGAACTTGTGAACCATGGCGTCAGGACGGCTTCTCACACCTTGCGATGAGCCTCGCAGGCATGAAATTCGATCGCGTTTCCCTGAGAACGTGTTCTTGTGGCTGCAACGTACGAATTCCGAGTCGTCTCGTGCGCACACTGAGTCCCTGTCGCCTCAGGCCCGTTGCAGAACCATGCTGCGAACTTCACCTGGTCGGTGTGGCCGCAGCCGGCTTGCGATCGTTTTCCGTCCGGTTGAAATTCGCTCGCAGCGTTGGTGTGTTCGCTCTCCGGCTGATCATTGGGAGAGCATGCTGGCCTCCCGTCACTTGCGGTCACTGTTTATTCTAATGAAACCACACGAAATATCGCCTTGTATCTAAAAGTACGCGTGATTACAACAACGTCAACACATTCCGTGTTTCTTAATGGTCACGTTTAATCACGGTTTACCTATGCAAACATCAAACAACCCTACGTGTCATTCCGACCGAATTTCGCAGTGTATGCGTTGCGTGAGAAAGCACGGACCAAAAATCGCACTGTGGCATCAGCGGCAGCGCCGAATTCGGAGCATCGGGTGGTGAAAATCGCAGCAAATGAAACGGGCCTCAGTCACTCGTTGTGCGCATGGGTTACAGCCATGGGATACATAGCATATTAAGTTTTCGAAATGCACTCTTAGTAATTGTGATTAAAGATGGCAGATATTGAGACGACGCTGCGCTGCAGGCTACAATGAGTCCATGCTGCCCTCGAAGTACCCCAAAGGCTGTGTAGACAAGGCGAAATCTCAGGCATCTCGGAGACACTTCATAGGTTCTCGAATTCGGGCGGAGGCAAATTACGCTAGATACCAACGGCATCGGAAATTAGGGTGGCGCGGTAAAGTGCGCGAAGCTTCGGATGATAAGCGTTCCGCCTGTCCCTTGCGACGTATACGGTACTGGAAGAGCTCGCAGCATGTTGATTTAAACAAGCTTAGCAGGTGTTGGCGAAATGTGTGTGCAGCGGGGGGCGTATACCCACGGACTGACAGCCCGAAACGTAGTCGCTTCCGGACATAAATGACATGATTTCGTTCCCTTCCTTGCCCGCTCGCACGCAGGAGTTATCCTACTCCACAGTTCACAGCGTAGCATAGCGAACTGCTTTCTAGTGTACTTACGTGGATTTAGCCTAGCCTTGCTCCAAGAACTATGATCGCGTCTTTCTTAAACTGATAATGGAAGATGGTATGCTTTTATCTGCCTGTGCATCCGCATTTTACAGTATTTTTATTTTTGTTTTCTCCTTTATCCCTCTCTCGCTCTCTGCTTACGTCTGTAGAAAGGGAACTCGTTCTATCATCCGACTCTGATGTTCTTGCGCCAGGCGTGCTGTTGGCGTAAAGATATAGGAGGAGCATGACGTTAAGTAAAAAAGCTCGTGAACACCATTTCTGGTAAATTTCACGCGCATTTGTAAATTGCTCTAAGTCATGCCTTTGTCCGATAAAAAGACCGTGTCCGCGAAGCGGCCAACGATTCAAGCAGGAAGTGTCGTTCACCGCGCGCTCCAGTGGCACTGCGGCAAAGCTTGCTTCTACGGAGCTTTGAGTTTGGACATATATGGCCGTACTTTTCATTTTGTACGCTTAAATTTATAATTCTTTTATTAAAAGATCCTATGAACGACAGCAAACTGCAAGTCCTAGCTGTGAATATATGGCACTAACAGCCAGACGGATCTGTGCGCGCTTGTACGCCAGCAACTGTGTGCCTTGACGCGCCTTGGCTGTACAAGGTAGGAACCGGGGCGCTTACGTCTCACACAGCGCTTGCGTATTCTCTGTACGCAGGTGAGAACGCATTTGTCACAGGTGCCATTTAGTTCTGTGTTACTTTTACCTTCTGCTCTTGTGCTCTCCGGGTGACTTGAGGGAAACGTTAGAGTACGCGCGCACAAAGCTAGTCGCTCATGTTACTCGCAGGTGGTCTGTGAACGCAGACGGCTGTTGTCCCGTAAATTATAATTGCCGCGGCGTTGCCGGCACGTCTGTGTTCCGCTAATAAGCGCGCGTACCTGAGTGTGCTAGCAGCGCCCCGTCGCCTTCCGTGCGGACAGGTGTGCAGTTAGACCTTTTGGTTCTTCCGGGCCCTCCGCGGGTGGTGCGGCCGGTGCTGCCAGCCAGCGGCGATGGCCTCGGAGGCGACCCCGTTGCTAGGCGACGGCGGCGACCCCGAAACCCCATGGCTGACCTTTAAGGAAGGCAGTTCGGTGCTCTGATTGGCCGCCGAGGCGGGGCCCCCGTTCGTGGCAAGGCCGCGTTCTCCTCTTCACCTGCGATCTTGTCGATCTCAAGTGCCCTGTCGGCGGCGGCGAAGAGCAGTGGCAGGTTCCCTGCTTATTTCTTTTTTTTTTTATCGCAGTGTTAGCGCCTGGTGGGAAAGGCTTGAGAATAAAAAGGCCGGAGGTGCAATGGGGCTCAGTGCACGGAACCGGCGACGACTGGAAACATTGTGGCCGGCACGGTGGAGCTTAGCAAGTCGGTTCCGCGTTTCTACTGTTTGATAGCATGGTGGCTGGCTTTCGAACATGAGTAACTTGAATATAGTATCACGCTTTCTTTGCGTAACCTCTGTGCGGCAGAATAAGGACGAGTGAATGCGCGCCCTTACGTATATTTCAAAGTCCCTCGGCTACGCGCACCCTTCGGGTAGTGTTTTTGAAGCTCTCACCTAGACGCCATTTTCAGCTTCCTGTGCGTAGCTGTAGCAAAACAAGTCAAAAACAAAAAAAAAAAAAAAAAAAAAAAAAAAAAAAAAAAAAAAAAAAAAAAAAAAAAAACTTAATTAAGCCCGCCGGTGTGGTTGAGGCTCTTTGGCAAATGCTAGAGATAATGCAACAGATGTGCAACGTCAAGTCCGGCACCACAGTTGCGTCGACAAATGGTGCGCGAACTTCGGACGCATGAGCTTCGCGCCGAAATGTGCACTGTGATAACGATCGTATTTTTTCAGCCAAGAAACGAAAACGCGTAGTCTCGTGTCGTTTTTTATTTCTCTTTCTTTTTAACGCGAAAGCTCTCGTTCAGCGGTGAATCCGCCGCAGTTGTTGGCGTGTGGAGAAAACCCAGATTGGTCGAGAGGGTCTCGATGTCACACGTCGAGCTTTGGAATTAAAATGATTAAAACGAGTTAAATTGTGATGATGAGGCTGTAGCATGACTCAAATGTCATTGGCATTTGAAAATAAAATTGGGATAATTGGTTGGGAATCGAACCCATTACCCTTGGATTGCGACTCATTCATTCCTCTGTTCTCATTGTTTCGCGCAGTTTGAAAGTGAGCGCAATGCACCAACTAGTAGTAGTAGTAGTAGTAGTAGTAGTAGTAGTAGTAGTAGTAGTAGTAGTAGTAGTAGTAGTAGTAGTAGTGGTTTTATTAAAATAATAACAAAAAGGAAGGAAAAGATTTTTTGCTAGCCCCGCCATCTAGCCTGGTTCTTGCCTCGCTTGAAGAAAAAAAAAGTGTCTATCGCGTCGTCGAGAATAGACGTGCCAGTTAAGTCTGAGGTTACCATCATCAGTAGGTGTAGGCGGTCATCCTATGCTTGCCGCATGCAATCTGCAATGCAAATAGTCACTGCCTGGTTATGGCCAATCCCCCTTGTGGACATGTGCTATGTTGTGAGGCAAGCGACAACAACAATGCATTTCAGAAAAGGCATAGCGCCAAGATGGTAGGACGGCTCATTGGTGGTCCGGTAGCTGCACTGGGCAACTGGTACTGGCCGGGTCCTTGGCTTCTGAACAGGCCGCCGCCTTCTATTCTTTGTACCGGGCAGCGCGCATGACCTCCCTGGCTTCTTTCACGACTTGAGGAGCCGCCGCCATCAGACGCATCTCTTCCGTCTGGACAGCACGCCCGGCGTCCCTCACAGTTTTACGACCTCATGTGTTCAGCTGCTTATCTTTTTCGGTTAGGCATCGCGCTGTGCGTCCTTCACTTATTGAGGTGCCATAGCGCTTGCCCGCTCTCTTTCGTTAAGCCGCCTTGGCCGCTTTCTCACCTTCTTGTGCGGCTACGTAAACGGGCCGTTGGCAACATAGGCGACGCTTTCTATATCTTTTGACTCATCCGGCTGTATTGTACGGCCACGGCGGCAGCACAGATACTGCCAGTTAGAACACGCAACGCGAGAAACTGGGGCGGTGGTCGACTGGTGTAAGGCATAAGGGAAGCGAGGTTTCTGTGTCTGCTTCGGCGCTTGTTCGACCCCCTCTCGGCGCTGACTTTTTTTTTTCTGCTGGATACCATTCGGCCGCAAGGTTTCTTCTGGCATGTGCGGTCTTGGGTTCGGCTTCATGTTGAACTTTAGGGTCACTGCAGATTCTGGACGGTGATCCCCTGAGTTAGCCGATAGTGGGGCTATAAG